>NW_028221418.1:281441-325291 GCF_014529385.1 Adiantum capillus-veneris | reverse complement strand
GTTTGTTTGTGGCGGGTCAGGGCGGTTGCGTGAGTAGATGTCTTGTATGGGTGCGCCACCAGTGGGAGTGGGCAACGTATATGGCGACAACCATGGGCACCAAAGCATGCGAGGATGTGTGTGTTGGCGCGAAACCCGACACTCCTTCAGTAGGCCTGATATGGGTGCAGCAAGTCAAGCAAGTGGGGTCAATAAAGCATCTGCAACTGTTAGCGTTAAAGAAGAGGCATTGAGCCTGTCGAGGCTTGGTGGGGCCTGATTTGGCGCTCGTCGAGAGGGGTGATGTGTGATGTGAGAGAGGGCCCGACTAAAGAGGCGAAGCAAATTTTGCTGATGGTGAGGTGTGTGTGTTGTGTATGTGTTTTTGTAGGCAATTTGAGGCGTGCGGTAAGCGGCAATTTGGCAGCTTGTGTGGGCTACAAGAGAAAGTCAAGAGGGTTGGTGCGAAACCTCATGCAAGTGTGTGTGTTTGTGAAAATGCAAAAGTGGTTGGGCCAGAAGCAAGGGGCACATGGTGTGGGGCATGGTGATAGTGTGTGTGTGCTGCCAAAATGCCAAGGGATCCAAAAGCGTCAAAAAAGGGGGTTGTGTGTATTTTTTTTTTCAACCTTATTAACAAAAATCTCCTCTTAGAGGGTGTTTCCATACAAAGTATTGTGTGTGTTCATGAGAGTGTGGCAAGTGTCACACGGAGAGTGTGTAGCATGATAAAGTTCGAGATCAAAATTGCACTTCAAAAATTTCACAATCCTAATCAAAATTCACTAGGCTTTGCACGAATTAGAACAAGTTTCGTATTCCTCCTTGATATCATTCTCATACGCAATAAAGATTATACAAAAGCTCTTCCATTTATTGTCTTTTGCTCGATTGATGATTCATTCATCAATTCATACACATCAAAATGGATTGGAATGCACAAGAAATTATGAGTTGAATTCAAATTTGAATCGATTTGTAATCAATTGGTAGATGCACACATGCTTCATTAATGCCCAGTTTTTCACAATTAGAAATTCAATCCCATGTATCAATCAATGCAATTTGAGTTACCCTACCCCTACCACTCTCCATAATTACGTAGACCAATTGGCACAAAACATTGGCCAATTCAAACACGAATTTTTAATAATTGCAAATCAATTGCTCATATCTCAAAACCCTAATCATTCAAACCCCTTGGATTTGTCATTTTTGGTTTGCATGGCTACTCATGATTGATTTTTGGGTACAATTAAGTACATAAATGAATGCAAGATTTCCATGTTCATCATTTCGATCAATCATTAGCATGGAAACACACAAAAATTCTTCACAATTGGGCATATATTTGAGAGAAGTCTATTCTCAACATTTGACCCAATTTGTGAACACCTCAAAATTTTGGCAAATTAATCATCATAATTGGTAAAAATACCAATTATTCATTCACCCGAGTAGGCATACACACCCAAATTTAGGCCAAAAATTTATGCAATTAATCCATCAATTTCACATTGAAATTCTCAAATTACACACTTGACCAAGCATAAGTGAATGCATGCATGCTCAATTTCTAAAAAAATTAACACTATTTTGACCCAATCAAGCAATGCACACACTCAAAAATTATGCACGAAAGAGAAGTTTGGCTCAATTGGCAATGCTTTTAGGCTTATACCTAATGATTGCACACACTTTTCATGCACATTCCATAATCAAAAAACATTTAGGTGCCCCATTTGACCATCAATCATTGAGAATCAAGTGGCTTGGATAGGCACACAGACTCAATTTTGCCCCAATTTTTTTTGGCATTTGGGTTTATCCAATGATTGAATTAGCGTAGCATACACATCAGTTACATGATTGCATACTCATTATACCATCAATTCCTTTGCCGGAGTCTTGGCGGCACCGTTGGAAGGCTTAAGCAATGCACTGGCCAACCTCGGCCCAAAACTCGACCATATCCCAGCCTCGCAGGCCTCCATCTCTCTGTTCCCCTCATTCGTTTTTTTTTTTTTCCTCTCTCCCTCTCTCTCGCTCCCATGCAGGTGGCCCAGCCATTTTCTCTCTCTATCTCCCTCATTTCCTACAATGGCCGATCACACACCACACTCTCTCTCTCTCTCTCTCTAATATTCTCTTCTTACCGCACCCCGTTGACTCTATGACCCCCCCCCCCCCCCCCCCCCCCCCCCCCCCCCCCCCCCACCCCCCCCCCCCCCCCCCCCACCCCCCCCCCCCCCCCCCCCCCCCCCCCCCCCCCCCCCCCCCCCCCCCCCCCCCCCCCTACATGGCCACCCTCGCCGGCCAGGCGCATGCCTCGAGCACCCACCCCCCTTTCTCTCGCTTTCTCTCTCCGCTCCGCTACCGAGCCCGTGGCCGCATGTGAACTCTCGCTCCCGTATTTTATCCACACACCCACCCCTCTCACACTCCCTCCTCGCTCTCCATGCAAGCCAGTAGATAGAAAATATTCCTTCTCTCTCTTCCCGACCCGCTTGCCTCACCCTCCCTCGGCCTCATTCTCCCTTTCTTGGCCTCTATCCCCACCCTCTCCCCCCCACACCATTGACTCACTCCCCTCCTCTCCCCTTGAGACACCATGCAAGACACAGGATAATATCCCCCCCCCCCTCCCCCCACGGTGGGCACCGCCATATGAGATTCTCTCTCTCTCCTATCCACCACCTCATCCCCTTCTCTCCCTCTTGAACCTGTCACAGCCCGGAGGCCGCAGTAAACTCTCTCTCTCTCTCTCTCTCTCTCTCTCTCTCTCTCTCTCTCTCTCTCTCTCTCTCGTTTCAGCCCGAAGGCGCAACGCAAATTACGGGATGCTCTCCCTCTCCACACACTCTCTCTCTCTCTCACCCGCCTCATCCAATCCCTCCCTCACACTCTCTCTCTCTCCCCACTCATCCCTTCCCTCCCTCGCGCTCTGCACACAACTCCAGCCGCCCGAGTACCTCTCTCTCTCTCTCTCTCTCTCTCTCTCTCTCTCTCTCTCTCTCTCTCTCTCTCTCTCTCTCGTTCTTCGGCCTGTGAAGGCGCAGAATTCTCTCACACTCTCTCTCTATACACACACCACACATGTAACACACACACAACACACACACACACACACACACACACACACAACACACACACACCACACACACACCATCCCCCCCAACCCTCATCCTCGCGTAGCAAGCCGCCGTCAACAGAGCCAAAAAAAATAAAAAAAAATATATTATACACATAATAAGCTTGTTCCCACGCACGCTTGCACACACATACAAATACACACACCACACACACACACACACACATGCATGCGCACCCACATCTATATATACACACACACATCCGCCCACATGCATACATACACACACACACACACACCACACACACACACACACACACAACACGCATATATGCACCACAAATACAAAAAAAAACCCGAAGGAGGTCTAGACTACGACATCGACAAAAAGAAGGAAGAACCCAAAGCACACACCGCCAACAATAAAAAGAGGGAAATGTCCCAAAGGTATGCCCCAATCGACCCCGAGAAGAAGTACGCGCTACACCGACGCGCGGCAACACACCATTCGCCGGCATTACGCAACCACGCCGCTATTTTCAGTAATTTGTAGGTTATGTTCATTATTTCTTTAGTTTTCACCCAAGCCATTGTTAAAATTCCCACTTTGTAAATTCCCTCTCTCTAGGTGATGGTTACAAAGGCCCACCTAGAGATTCTCATCTTTTAATAACCTCCCAAATAAAGCAAGGGTCAACCACACGGGCCCACCACTTGCTTTGTCTCCCCAATTAGCTTACTCTAATCCACCAGGATTACCATAATCAAGACAGCCAACACCTATAAATTGGCAATGAGAGGTAACTATCTGGGAAAAGGGGGGGGTAGGGGGGGGGCAGTTCATGAGAGGGTCAGCACTTGGTAGAGTGTAGTGGGAAGAGTTGACACTATCACCATCACGGGGAGGGGGCTTGTGTGTTGGGTTTGCCTTGGGAATTGCACATGCGAAGGGAGCCACGTCCATATCTGACTCCAATGGTCGATGCACACACGTATACATGCTCTTGGTAGCAAGCTTCACAATCATTGAGTCGTCTTAGAGAGCGCACCAAGTAGTTTACACCATCTTTTCTCCTACCTCTCTATCACCACGGCGTGCCATTTGTAAATACTACAGAAATAGTTCTCCCTCACACCCGAGGGTTTTCATCATGTGTCAATCTCTCTCTCTCTCTCTCTCTCTCTCTCTCTCTCTCTCTCACCATGTGTAAGTTCGCGGTATTCTTATCATCGTGGTCTGCGTCCTAGCCGCTAAAAGCTAGGTGGTGCCCCTGTTTGCTTTACTGTGATAGGCTCGAGGCGCCATTCGGTCCCCGGTGTTTTAGAGGCCGTCGGGGTTCGGGGTTCGCTTTGCTCCCGTCATTTGGTGCCCCCACTGAGGAGGGATTTCTAAGACCCTTCAGTTTACAATGCTGAAAGTGATGCGCACTATCAATTATGGATGAATGGCTGAAGGAATTCTCTAACTAGAGGACGGAAGAAGAGGAGATGAAGGAGGCACTAGCCGCCTTCATTGAAGTACTACTGCCATGCTGCAGTGTCGTCAGTATTCAAGAGGTAAATTCTCCAACTCGTGTTGCTCGTTCTAACCACAAATTGGGAGCATCAGGTGGGAGGTCAATGAAGTGTCATCACTGTTGTCAACCAAGACACACTGTCAATGAGTTTCAGCAACAAAGGCAGTGAAAGGGCTGAAATTGTCTACATCGACATTCATCGCGAAGAAGTCAGTCACATCAAAGAAGGGAAGAAAACGGTGAGGCCTCTTTTCCCTAAAGAAACTGCAGTCAAAGTTATAAACCTTTACTCCAAAGTGGCCTAAAGAGGTTGCTTGAGCCAAAGGTAAGGAGAAGTTAAGCTAGTCTGGAAATACATGACCCCGAAGGGAGAAGCATCAGGCCAAGCAAGTGCTTCAGCTCAGAAAGCCGGGTTGTACCCAGCTTGCAAAAGAGGAAGTCATCCAAAGCTAAGCGGCGGAAGGTCACCTACCGATTTGCACGACGCATGCAGTGCTACCAATCCACTTCGACAATCTGAAGAAGAAGTGGTAAGAAGATTCCCATGTCCTAGGGAAGAGTGTCTCGGCTACTGCTCTCGCTGGTTTGGAAGACGGGTAGAGGATCTCCTCCTATCCCTGTACAACTTATCCTGAAGAAGCTCTCTACCACGGGTGAAACCCAGTGGGTGGGGACGAATTGCAACTGAATGGAGTAGAATTCATGCAACACGCCAACTACGGAAATTACCTGCAATTGCTACTAGCCAAGAGGCTGGGAGTGGTCAGACGCATCGCCATCACCCCGTACGTGCTGAGACGAAGGAAAGGTAGAGCCCATGAAAGGCGATGACCTCTTGCGGATGTGCCGACTCATCAACACTGGCACGGTAAGAGTATAAGTAAGTATTCCACCCTCTGTGCATGATGGAAAACGGGTTGACGGCATTCCCGTCCAGATTCCTGCAGCATATGCATATGAATATCTATGTAGATAGGAAAGTTTTCTACCAACAGAAGATCGTATACCTATTCGGTGCGGCGGGGTACTAGGAGAAATCCTCAATTCCCCAAACCCTATCATTCTCCCCATATTGGATTACCATAATTCTTTAATGTTTCTATCTTTATCCTGTTTTAACCTATCCACCCAACCCTGTAAAAAGCCACTATGAGCCGCTACTGTTGTTAATGTAGTAATCTATTTATAAAAAAAAAGGTTTGTAATTTTCTGAGTCATTACCATGGCAAGTGTTTCTTTCCCCACAATCAGTGGTTTGGAAAGAAGGGAGAAGATCTCACCACCGACTTTTTGGATGATTTCGACATTGCTTGTGTCGTCTCAACAAAGATGACAACGCTTCACGACTTATAATTTTTCCTCTACTGATGAAAGTAGAGGCCAAGTCCTGGCATAATGCATTGCCCCATGCTACCAAGAATGCATGGGATGTGTTAAGGGCTGCTTTTGTAAAGAGGTTTTGTGGAGGCACAACCTCGGAGAAGCTATGGCAGCTACTGACGGAATTGAAGCAGGGAGGTCTGCTAGAGTATGCCACCTACGAGGCCAAATTTGTGGAATTATGGGAGAGATGGGTTGCCTCACTGGAGGAAGGCGAAGGAGCACCTAATTTCCTAAAGAAGGACTGTTTCATTGTTGTTGGTCTATGGTCGCTGCTTAGAGAGAAGGTGAAGGGCAGGTTTCTACAACATATGAGTTGGCAGTCGAAGTAGCCCGCCTTAAAGACAAGAAGCTGCGCATGCAAGCAAGAGTAAATGAGTCAGAGGAAACAAGCTCGGCCGACTAACCCCAGTGACTGCAACAGCCAGTCATAGAGCCCAACCGGAAGAGGCATCAGAAGAGCAGCAAGACTTGCTGAGTCGCATCACCACCCAGCTAGAGAGTTTATCTGTGCATCTGGTGCAGCAAGGACATGCACCTGTCAGGAATCCAGAACAAGAAAGAGGACAACGAAGGCAGAACCAAGAGTACCAGTGTTACAATTGTGAGGAAGACGGCCATGGAATGTACTACTGCCCAACCCAAGGAGGCATAATTTCAATAGAGGGGGGAGACAGAATCAGGTCTCTCGCCAAGAGCAATACCACCACCACCTAGGCAACCAGGGCCGATCCCACCGGTCCAAATCCTTCAACCACCTGTACAATAGCAACCACCACCCCAACCTCTCATTCCACCACTACCTCCAACCTGCTGTGAACCAACGGTGAGTGTTATTAGCTTGGAGGCTAAAGGGAAGGCAAAGGTAGAAGAATCAGTTCGAGAGAAGCACAAAGGAAAAGTGAAGGTAGAAGGTGGATGCTATGGGAGTAAAGCATGCCAGGCACGAGGAAGCCTCTCAAAGAGAAGAGAAGATAAAAGGGAAGGCCGAGTCTAGCAAGCAAGTAGCTAAACCGTGACGGAAGATAGACATCATGGACTTCTCACTAGGTGAGTATGCAAAACCCTATGACTTAGTTCAGGATGTGTTAATGCAGGGCCCAAAGATAACTGGCCCCAATTACTCCACCTTGCACCAAGAATGAGGAGGAAATGGACAAAAATGGTGAGTACTAGGAAATCAAGACCCAGGATAGCTGGGGCTATCTCTGGAAGGGATCTCGACGACATCCTACCGACCATGGATGCTCACATCAAGGGGCAACGAATCTCAAACGTCTACATAGATGGTGGTGCATAAATATGCATCATGAGTGAAAAGATGATGCACCATCTAGGTCTAGAGGTAAGTAGGCCGGCACCCTGCCGAGCCAAGATGGCAAACAATGTAAGAGTGAAATGCATGGGCATTGTAAATGTGGTCAAAGTAAAAGCATTCAATACAGAAGAGGTAGACATCTTCATCATGCCACACAAAGGGGAGGGCTACCCCATCATTCTTGGGAGGCCTTGGCTTATGGCTATGGAAGTTAAACAAAATTGGAGCACCGGAATGATGCAGATGAAGGACGCTAAAGGGAAGTCCATATTCTATGACATGAGGACTGGAAAGTAGTGCAACATGATCTTGGAGGCTTCAGAAGATGAGTCCACCAACGACTATTCATTTACCTCAGGAGAAGAGACAACCACCAGCGACGGAAGTGACAATAGCATCGAGGTAATGGGGGTCATTCTTAAAGACCCAAAAAGATTGACACAATCTGAAAACCCCTGACAAACCAAGAGGAATCACCAGGTACGCAGTCCTTGGAGGATGCAGGTAAGTTACAAAAAATGCTCTCAAATGAGTTAACAAATGAAGAAAGGAAGGAGTATGTCTCCATGCTAGGTAACTTCACTACTTTGTTCATTGATGGCTATGATAAGATCACAGGGATTACAATAGTGCAACATCACATAAAACTCAAGGAAGGCAGTAAACCCGTAGTACAAAAGCTCAGAAACACTTGGAGTAATCCAACAAGAGGCACTACTTAAAGAAGTGAGAAGTTTGCTACAAGCAGGTTTCATCTACCCTGTCGAAAACTCAGAATGGGTCTCCCCAGTAGTAGTCACACCAAAAAAAATGGTAAGTGGAGAGTCTGCGTAGATAATAAACCTCTCAATGCAGCCATGAAAAGGGATCACCTTCCCCTCCCATTCCAGTATGAAATTCTCAATGAAGTGGCGGGTCACGAATGATACACAGTGTGCGATGACTACTCAGGATACTTTCAGAATAGCATTGCGGAAGAAGATTAGAAGAAGACAACCTTCATCACACCTTGGGGATGCTTTGCTTACAGAGTGATGCCGTTTGGCCTCACTAACACCCCAGCCACATTTCAGTGCTATGTGACCTTTGTTTTCCAACCCTACTTTGGAACATCAATACGGTTTTCATAGATGATTTTTTGCATCTATAGTTCATGAACCCTTCATTTAAGCAAAGTCTATGATGGCTTAACAAGCTGCAAACCTTGGGTGGCTAGCTCAACGTGGATAAGTGTCACATCGTTGAAAGCAAAGTCACTCTCATTGGCCATGTAATTTCAGCAAAAAGGATTGAGGCTAACCCTAGCAAGATCCAGGCCTTGGTATCTTTGTCGTCACCCACCACCACTAAGCAGCTGGTTTCTTTCCTTCAGAAGGTAAGATACTTAAGCAGGTTCATTCACTTGCTATCTCAAGTGGTCCTTCCCCTACAAAAACTCACCCAGAGGGATGTTTCTCATGGAGTGAAGAGAATGAGCAGCAATTTACTGAGGTAAAACAAATCCTAGCTAAGCTTCCTACTATTTCACCTCCTAAGTGGGATGAGCCATTTTATGTGAACCCTAGTGTAGGATGTGATACACTCGGAGCCGTGCTAATGCAAAAGGACCCCCAAACTTCTTTCATGCGTCCTATTTACTTCTCTAGTCGTGTCATGACCCCGTCAAAAAAAGGATTTACCGAAGTTGAACACATGGTTCTGGCACTAATGTTTGCCACCACAAAGTTCCGCTCCTATCTCCTGCCTAGACCCTTTGTTATCCTGACAATGGAAGAGGTTTTACCATATGTAATGCGACACATGGATGTCTCATCTAGGATCTCAAAGTGGTTAATTAGATTACAAGAGTTTGACTACACTATGCAAGTAGAAAACTCCACGGGGTAGTTTAACGGGAATTCTCACTCATCGTCGCCATTATGAGAAGAAGCTGAAGGTCAACACGGAAGGGAAGAAAGAAACACCAATGGTAGAGATTCCTAGGCTGGAAAGAGCTCACTCTCTTTTCTTTGATGGAGCATATAAGAGAACAATGGACCAGTCTGCAGTAGGCATAGTCATTTTCAACGAGCAACAAGAAAGAGTATTCTCCATCGGGCATTTATTACACTCCACTCCAACAATGAAGCAGAGTATGTAGCCCTAATTTCTTGGGTTGGAACAATGTATTTCACAAGGAATTCAACGCCTAAATATGTTTGGCGATGCTTTGCTTTTGATAAGGCAGATAAATGGCACCTGGGTTTGTAAGAATCAGGTTTTACTTGGTCAACTACGCCAAGTTAAGGATCTTCTAAGGAAGTTTGAAGTGTGAAAACTATTTCATGTCCCCAGAGCAGAAAATCAGGAGGCAGATGCTCTAGCAAAGAAAGAATACAAGACGTTCCCATATGAGCAATCAATATGAAGCTACCCATCTTTCAAGGTAGTGATGCTATGCCTGATGTCGTCAGCTTTTTAGATACAGGAGAATGTTCGGAAGGATACACCAAAGGCCAGAAACAGTGGCTGGCTAGGAAGGCTACTAGGTACCGCCTTGTAAACGACCACTTGTATTGTAAGGGCAAGGATCAAATTCTCAGGCGGGTACCAACCTCAAGCTGCCATGATGGCATCTGCGGTGGTCGTTTTGCTCTAGATATCACCAGTAGGAAGATTCTACAAGCAGGATACTTTTGGCCTAGTTTGAACAGGGATGTACACCATTGGTGTAAAACATGCAAGGCCTGTCAAGTGGCCAGTGATCGCACATTAACCTACGAGCCACAAACTCCTATCATTTCATATGGTCCATTTGATAAATGGGGAATAGATGCAATCGGTCCTTTACCAAGGGCCCAATCAGGTAAACTGTATATCATAGTGGGTGTAGACTACATGACTCGATGGGCAGAAGCAACAACCACCAACCGCATTACAACCAAGAGGTAGCAAAGTTCATTTTTGAGTATCTGTTGCCGTTTTGGCACTCCTCTTGAGATAATATCAGATAGAGGACCAGGATTCAGAGGTGATTTGGTGGGAGAACTGGTGACGAAGTTAGGCAACGCCAACATTCCACGCCATACTATCCACAATGCAATGGTCTGGTAGAGAAGGTAAACGGAATGATTTGAAAATCATCACAAAGCAGGTGAACAATCACACAGGGGACTGTGATAAACATCTCACGGCAGCTCTTTGGGCCTACCGAACAATGTTCCGAACATCACTAGGTTTCACCCCTTTCCATCTAGTTTGTGGGAAGGAGGCAATTCTACCCATTGAGGTATAGATAGCCAGCTTACGAGTTTTGGCTAGCCAGATACATCGTCCAATTGTAAATCTCTGAAACCACATCTTGGATCTGGAGACACTCCAACTAGATAGGGAAGAAGCAATCAATCACTATGCAGCGCAGGCAGAACGACGCCGGCTCACTTTCAATTAAGGGCTTAAAGAAAAGGGACTGGAAAAAGGTATGTTAGTGGTGAGATGCGACAACAGATTTGACACAGAAAGGACAAGAAATTTCAACCCAGATGGGAAGGGCCATTCATCATCAAGAAACTCTATGACAACGGCAACTATAAACTGATGGAAGCAGATGGGAGAATTCACAAGACTAGGTTCAATGGATGGAGACTGAAAAGGTACTTTCTTAGGTTTGATCCAGAATTCATGCTAGACATTCTAGAGGAGGGGAGAACCCTCTAACTCCACAGCTAAAGATGTAGAGGAAGGGCTAGAAGCATGAATGCCTCTAGCCAAAAGGAGAGGGCTAATGATGGCCGATTTTGAGAATCAAAGAAAAAAAAAGAAATAAAACTTATTTTCCTCTGGGAGTCTTGGCGGCACCGTTGGAAGGCTTAAGCAATGCCCTGGCCAACCTCGCGGACCAAAAATCAACCATATCCCAGCCTCGTAGACCTCCATCTCTCTGTTCCCCTCATCCATTCCGTTTTCTTCCTCTCTCCCTCTCTCTCGCTCCCATGCAGGTGGCCCAGCCATTTTCTCTCTCTATCTCCCTCGTTGCCTACCAATGGCCGATCACTCTCTCTCTCTCTCTTCTCTCTCTCTCTCTCTCTCTCTCTCTCTCTCTCTCTCTCTCTCTCTCTCTCTCTCTCTCTCTTACCCGCAACCCGTTGACCCTCAATATTCCCCCCACTGGCCACCCTCGGCTAGGCGCAAGCCTCGAGCACCCACCCCCCTTTTCTTGCTTTCTCTCTCGCGCTCTCGCTACACCGAGCCCGTGGCCGCATGTGAACTCCCGCTCCCTTGTATTCATAGCCACACACATGCCCCCTCTCACACTCCCCCCGCTCTCCATGAATGAAAGCCAATAGACATAAAATACTCCCTCTCTCTCTTCCCCACCCGCTTGCCTCACCCTCCCTCGGCTCATTCTCCCTCCCTTGGCCCGCTATCCCCCCCCTCCCCCCCACACCATTGACTTGCTCCCCTCCTCTCGCCCTTGAGACACCATGCAAGACAGAGGATAATATCCCCCCCCCTCACTCACACTCTCTTCCCCCCCCCCCCCCCCGGTGGGCACCCGCCATATGAGATTCCCTCTCTGTCTCCTATCCACGCCACCTCATCCCCTTCTCTCCCTCTTGAACTCGTCACAGCCCGGAGGCCACAGTAAAATATCTCTCTCTCTCTCTCTCTCTCTCTCTCTCTCTCTCTCTCTCTCTCTCTCTCTCTCTCTCTCTCTCTCTCTCTCTCTCTCTCTCGTTTTTGCCCGATGGCGCAACGCAAATTACGGGATGCTCTCCTCTCCACACACTCTCTCTCTCTCTCACCCGCCTCATCCAATCCCTCCCTCACACCCTCTCTCTCTCCCCACTCATCCCTTCTCTCCTTCGCGCTCTGCACACAGCTCTAGCCTGCCCGAGTACCTCTCTCTCTCTCTCTTCTCTCTCTCTCTCTCTCTCTCTCTCTCTCTCTCTCTCTCTCTCTCTCTCTCTCTCTCTCTCTCTCGGCCCGTGAAGGCGCAGAATTCTCACACTCTCTATACAACACACACACACAACCCACACGTACACACACACCCACGCTTATACACACACACACACACACAATCCTCCTCCCACCCCTCATCCTCGCGTAGCAGGCCGCCGTCAATAGAGCTGAAAAAACATAATAAAAAATATATATATATATATTATACACCTAATAAGCCCGTTCCCACGCACGCTTGCGCACACATACAAATACACACACACACACACACTCATGCATGCGCACCCACATCTATATATATACACACACATCCGCCCACATGCACATACATACACACACACACACACACACATATACGCCACAAATACAAAACAAAAAACCCGAAGGTCTACGACTACGAGATCGACAAAAACAAGGAAGAACCCAAAGCACGCGCCGCCAAACAAAAAAGAGGAAATGCGCTGAAGGCATGCCCCGGCTGACCTGAGAAGAAGTACGCGCTACATTGACAGACCGGCAACACACCATTCGCCGACATTACGCAACACGCCACTATTTTCAGTAATTTGTAGGTTATGTTCATCATTTCTTCAATTTTCACCAAGCCGTTGTAAAATTCCCACTTTGTAAATTCCCTCTCTCTAGGTGATGGTTACGAAGGCCCACCTAGAGATTCTCATCTTTTAATAACCTCCCAAAACAAAGCAAGGGTCAACCACACCGGGCCCACCACTTGCTTTGTCTCCCCGATTAGCTTACCCTAATCACATTGAGATTACTATAATCCAAGCAGCCAACACCTATAAATTGGCACTGAGAGGTCACTATCGGGGAAAAGGGGGGGGGGGGGGGGACAGTTCATGAGAGGTCAGCACTTGGTAGAGTGTAGTGGGAAGAGTTGACACTATCACCATCACGGGGAGGGGGCTTGTGTATTGGGTTTGCCTTGGGAATTGCACCATGCGAAGGGAGCCACGTCTATCTCTCGACTCCAATGGTCGATGCACACACGTATACACGCTCTTGGTAGCAAGCTTCACAATTATTGAGTCGTCTTAGAGAACGCACCAAGTAGTTTGCACCATCTTTTCTCCCTACCTCTCTATCAGAACGGCGTGACATTTGTAAATACTGCAGAAATAATTCTCCCTCACACCCTCGATGGTTTTCATCATTTGTCAATATCTGTGTGTGTGTGTGTGTGTGTGTGCGTATAAGCTCGCGGTGTTCATATCATCGTGGTCTGCGTCCTAGCCGCTCAAAGCTAGGTGGTGCCCCCTATTTGCTTTACTGGGACAGGCTCGAGGCGCGCCATTCAGTCCCGGTAGTTTAGAGGCCGTTGGGGTTCGGGGTTCTCTTTGCTCCCGTCAACACTAATTACATTGGTGTTGGCCTCTCCAATCACCACATGCCAATCACGGCACTTCATCAATAGCTACACACATGAAATGAATGGTGCTAGAGTTTCATAAAACCTATCCACACATAAGTAAACAATAGGGCACACACACTAATTACAAGATTAATACCCAACTTAATCGATCATAATTAGTGATGCTAAATATCACAAATTAAATGCTCATAGAAGGATAAGAGTGGTTAATAGTAAGAAGTACATACCTCTCTCAAATTTAGAATAATGCAAGTGTAATACTACTTCATGACATAATGAAATGTAGAGAAGAAGTAGACAAATGAGAAAATAGGAATTAGAGTTAATATAGAATAGCTTACTCTAATTACAATGGATTAGCACTAGCCTCTTAAGCATGGGCATTAAGCTCAAGGCTAGGCCATAGAGTGAACACTCAAGAGAGAGAGATAGAGATCTTAAAAGTCGATCCTCAAGAGTGGATACTCGAGAATAAAGCCTCCTTGCATAAAGGCTTCCTTTTAAAGGCTTTCACCACAATCCCTTCTACTAAGGTTTAAGCTTGAGCCCTCTAGCTAGCATATACAACTTTGGAACTCCCAATGAGCCCAAGACTTATACAAAGTGAGTGGGAAATATTGTGACATCCATAGCATATCTCCCGCTTGATGCATAACCGGTGTAGTCTGTGTTAGTCGCTGCTAACATCAACAATATGAAGCTCCACCACCTATTGGAAATCTTGGACATGGACGGGGTGTGTATCCTAGTAGACGATTTATTCCTACATGCTACAGTTGTGGAGAGCTTGGACATATTAGCACTCACTGTGATCGACCACCAAGGACGGGAGGTGATATGTCCCTCTCCCAGAACTTACCAAATTGAGCCAATGATTTTTCTTTGGACATAAGAGGGGATCAAGCTGCTTATGAAGTTCATCAAGAAGCCCAAGATCCTGGTGGTGGTGGCCATGTGGGAATAATTCGTGTGGAGGACAAAGTAGTTGACATGATGCCCTTAGGCAAAAGAGAGAGGCAAGGTAGTGTTGCAAGTCCTAGTAGGAAAAAGGGAAAGGAGAAAGAAGGTAAGGTTACCAAATCTAAGAAGAAAAAAAAGCCACGAAGGAGGTTCCAAGTTTCAGATCTTCCATTGGGAGAGAGAAAGCATGCTTATCATGAGGATGTTATTGGGAGGAAAGTAAACGTCACATTTGGGTAGCTCATGAACATGGTTCCTAAACTCAAACGCGTATGGAAGGGGCTTGTAAATCCAATTGAGAAGGGTCCTAGGCATGGATCTGTGAGGGTCTTATGTGTTGGTGAGTTGCCAAACATTTGCGCAGCAATTGTAGATGCTTAGCATAAAGCGCAAGGATTGGGAGAGGCTTATACTGTGGTGCCCAAATATGCGTAATCTCACAATCCCGTGTGGAGAATTTTTATCATTTCAGGTAGCTCAAAGTTTAGAATATGGTTGGCCAATCATGTTAAAGTCAAATGTTTGGGAGTTATGAAAAACCTTGAAGTAGAGGCATTTGATGGCAAGACACTTGTCAATTGTCATGCTATGCTTACAGACCTTGGCGGTTTTCCTCTTTATCTTGGGAGACCTTGGCTGAGAGCAGTGGGAGCTATCCAAGATTGGGGACATGCAACCATTACTATCTATAACAAGAAAGGAAGTAAGAAGAAGTTTGATATGACCAACAAGCTACCACTAGAAATTGATGAAGAGGATGAGGACAAAGAATATTCAACTTCAAGTGGAGAGCAATCAATTGCCGAGGGGTAGTACCACTAATTCTAGCTCTCACAGTGAAGTTGATGTCTTTTATTTTCTTCTTAAAGAGGAAAAGGAGGAGGATGCTCGTGTCTTTTAAGTGTTAGATGATGGAGGTATATGAAGCCATTATGAGCAACTAGAAGAGCTTATGCAACCACGAGTGGATCCTTTGGTCAAGGAAGACATGTTACAAAAGTTGCTATGTTTAGATCTTTCTGAAGGTGAAAGAAATGAGTTCTTAAGGATGTTAAAGAAGTTTCCAAATCTTTTTTTCACCTCCTACCAAGACATAAGGGGTTTTAAAGGGAAGGATGTGCAGATTGAACTCAAGGATGGGGCAATACCTGTTAGGCAGAAGCTTAGAGGCTTGGACATGAGGAAATGGTAGCTTTAAGAGAAGAGGTGAATAAGATTTTGGAAGGAGGTTTCATATGCCCTGTCGCTAATGTAGAATGGGTAAGTGCTGTTGTGGTCACCCCAAGAAGGATGGAAAATGGAG
Source organism: Adiantum capillus-veneris (assembly GCF_014529385.1). Lineage (NCBI taxonomy): Eukaryota > Viridiplantae > Streptophyta > Polypodiopsida > Polypodiales > Pteridaceae > Adiantum > Adiantum capillus-veneris. The sequence goes on along the minus strand of NW_028221418.1, from coordinate 309,406 downwards.
AGTCTATGTTGATTATAAGCCATTGAATGCATCCACAAAGAAGGATCCTTATCCCTTGCCTTTCATCGATGAATTTCTGGACTCAATTTGCAGGACATGAACGATATAGTGTGTGTGATGATTTTTCAAGTTGTTTCCAAATGTCTATTGCTCTTGAAGATCAGAACAAGACTACTTTCATAACTCCATGGAGATGCTTTTATTATTGTGTCCTACCATTTGGGATTACCAATGGACCTGGCGAGTACCAAAGAAGAGATAATTGGGTGTTTACTCCATATTTGGGGAAATTTGTCAAAGGTTTCATTGATGATTTCTGTGTTTATAGTACTCGACTAGATCATTGTATGAAGCTTGAGATGGCATTTAGACGATATGCTGATTGTAGAGGACAATTAGATCCAAAGAAATGTCATTTAACACAACCTAGAGTCAAGCTTCTGGGACATGTGATATCAAAGAATGGAATAGATCCAGATCCTAAGATGGACAAGGCATTAATTTCTCTACCATCCCCAAAGGATACAAAGAAATTAGCCACTTTTATCCAAAAAGTTAGGTATATGAGTAGATTCATGTCCCTATCATCATAGATTTTCTATCCTTTTTACAACAAGCAACAAAAGTTGACTCCTTAATTTGGACTGTTGAATGTGAAGAGGTTTTTGAGAAAGTCAAGGATATTTTCGGTTCTCTTCCTACTATGCAAGGTCTAGATTGGGAAAAAAAGTTTTATGTGAACCCATCAGTGGGAGAAGATTCTATTGGTGCCATGCTTTGACAAAAAGGAAAAGGATCACAATATATGAGGCCCATATATTGTGACAACAAAGTTAAGAATGCTACTGAGATAGTTTAATTTGAAGTGGAGCTTGTTATGGTTAGCGTTGTATATGCTTGTAGAAGATTCAAGAATTATCTACTACCACGGCCCTTTACCTTCTTGACGAGCTATTCTCTACTTCCTCAATTGTTCAATAACTCAAACATGTCAAAGACAGTGATGATGAAATGGATAATTGAGCTTCAAGAGTTTCAATCCTCATTTATGGTCCATAAAAGCACTAGAGCTACTTTGGCTCATAATGCTGCACATGAGATGATCACTGAAGTGTTTGTCATTAAAGCTGATGAGGCTATGTATCATGGAAGAGGAACCTTGTCAAAAGAAGAAGAGTTTTTGTTGACATCCTTCTACCATAAGACATTCTAGCATCAAAGAAGTATATGTTCATGAGGAAAATTGGTAAATATGTGCTTCATGATGATGTTATTTCATGAAAGGGAGTGATTTTGTGCTCGTTGTGTATCTTGGAAGGAAGATATTTATAGAATTTTAGAAGATAACCATGAGGGATCTTGTGGTGGATGCTTTGAAATGAAAGTAACTTTACAAAAGATCTTACAAGAAGGGTATGTGTGGCCAAGCATACAAAAGGATGTCCATCATTGGTGTAAATCATGCTTACCATGCCAACATATGGGTAAGAGAGTACTCAAAGCTGAATTTTTCAACATTATGTTGGCTTATGATGTGTTTGAAAAATGGGGCCTTGATGCAATAAGGCCATTGCCTATGACAGGTAGATAAAAATGTTATATTCTTACTACAATTGACTATTTGTTAAGATGGGCACAGGCAAAGGTAGTAAAGAAGATCACTAGCAAGGATGTTGGAAAATTTTTATATGAGGATATATGTTGTAATTTTGGTGTACCATTGGAATTGCTCTCTGATAATGGTCGGGATTTCGTGGAGAGTTGATCAACTATTTATGTGAGAAGTTGAAGGTACAACATAGGTACACCACTCCATATTATCCGCAATGCAATGGAATTAATGAAAGATTCAATGGAGAGCTTATGATGATACTTACCAAAATGACTCAAAGTCATAGTATAACACGAGATCTCGAACTTTCATGTGCTTTGTGGGCTTATAGAACATATGTGAAATCAGGAACATGATTTTCTTCCTTTCACTTGGTATTTGGAAAGGAAAATTTGTTGCCCATTGAATTTGAGATTCCTTCTATCAAGATGATCATAAAATTAAATGAAGATGCAACAGACATGCTTGAAGAGAGACTTTTGCATTTACAATGTTTAGAAATTAATTGTACTCTTGCTTTTGAGAATTATGAGAAAAATCAACATGATCAACACACAAGGTTCAATGAAACTATGAAGGACAAAGAGATAGAGGAGGTAAAATAATATTAAGATACAATAGCAGATTGGATAGCACCTTTCAAAAAAAGTTTCAAATCAAATGGGAGGGTCCATTCATGGTAGTAAAGAAGTACAAGAATGGCACTTATCAGCTTGCTGATTTGGGTGGAACCGTGTACTCATCTCGACTTAATGGATACATGCTCAAGAAGTATGTCCCAAGAATGATGGCAATTGTCAAAGGTAATATACTTCTTGACGAACATGATAACTCAAATGTCACTTTACATGAGGTAACTTCTGGGGATGATATGCGCCCTTTGTTTGCCTTGGAAATTGCTGCTGCTGCTGATCATGAAAGATCTAGCAGACTATAGGGTTGTCAAGTTATGACAAGTTTTTTTATGGGACTAAGAAAACACCTAAATATTTTATGGATGCTTACCAACTTGTTGAAAGAATTCGCATCAGTATATGCCATGTACATACTCAAGCGTGCTCAATCAAGGTCATCGTTATGTACATATCCAATCCCCTAGAGGGATTGGATCCTTGTTTGTGGCGTCATGGTTTTCTAGAATTACTTGTACATGATGTAAATATGATTTTGAGTCTCAATAAAACAAGTGGAAGCATAGAGTATGCTCTCTCATGTGCAAAAACGTGATCTGTGTAGTCGCCCGTGTACCTCGGCTATATCCTTGCAGAATTTATCTAGATCACATGCATCATGTATAGGAAGTGATGGATTCTGAAATGGAGTGCTTTGAAATAATTTGAGGAATCACCACGACAAATTTGGTGATTTTTGGTCACTGTTGCCTCAATCCCCATTGAAAATGGCTTTTTATAGGCAAAAATAGGTTAAAAATGGCTCAAAAATTGGTCAAATTTGGTCCAAATTGGCCAATTTTTGACACATCAACTCACATGCCATGGAACAAAAAAGGGGGGCCTGCTTTTTGAAGTGAAAAATTAGAGAATTCATTACTCTAAGAGAGGGAGCCAAGAGGATTCATGGTGGTCTATGTGTGCAGTCCCGCACCCGTTTGTCGTGTTGTTTCACTTCTTCCCCACCTTTGAAGAGTGAATTACACATTTCTCTTATCAATTTGATGTTTAGGGATCATCATGTGTGATCCATGATTGAGGTTTTTTCCATGGTCATGGTGTTTTGGTGAAGAAGATAGAGGTGTTCTCTACATAGTGTGCGGGTGTGTGTGTGTGCCATTGGGGCTGAGTGTGTAAGGAAGAGTGGGAGAGATTTGGGAATTGAGTTGAGTGAGAGAGAATATGCATATGTGTCTTTAATGGTGGCTAAAATTTTGATCACCTTGGGAGGACCTTCACATCAGCTTGGTTGGTGTCTGCTGTGATCCCAAGCCTCATCATCACACCGACTCTGTACATGCATCTTATTGGGTTGGTGGGAGCTTGCAATCCCCGTGAGTGCCTCTTGATACGAGTGAAGAAGGACCTATATGGGTGATTTTACTCTACCATTTGGGTGTCTCAGTATTCATTCCAAGATGCATGCAAGCTATGCTATAGAGGTGAAACGCTTTCAGCCCTCCTTGTCAACATTCCACCTCAATAGCCTTAGAACGACTCATTTTATAGGGTGGTTTACTAATGGCCTTGAGAATGTAGTACCTAAGGTTGATGATGCTAGCAAACCTCGATGGACAAAAGCTGAGCGGAAAAAGAAATATAGTGAGTTGAAACAAACATTGAAAGAGGTATGGACGATTAAGAGGGAAAACAAAAACAAAAACAAAACAAAAAAGAGGTAGAAAAGGACGGATTATGTGTACAATCCTATAACAAAAAGTACACTATTCAAGATCGCAAGGTTATTGTTGAGCAGCCAATTAGAGAAAAGGTTGAACCAAGAAAATCTTATGATGGATCTGAGGATGCTAAAAGGATAGATCTAGTAGAGCTAGGGGAAGAGCCCAAGTATGCTTATATTGCTACTGATCTATCTCACAATGAGGAGGATTTATTGATTAAGATTCTCAAGGAGTATAAGGATGCGTTTTCTTGGGTCTTTAGGGACTTGAAGAGGGTTGATCCTGCAATTTGTCAACACACAATTTCCCAAAAGCCTGATGCTAAGCTAAGTAGGCAATGCCCATATAGTTACAATGAAATCTTTGCTAAGAAGATCAAGGAAGAGATTGATAATCTTTGCTAAGAAGATCAAGGAAGAGATTGATAAGCTGAAGGAAGCTGAGTTTATTTATGAAATTGAGTAAAGATGGTTTGCCAAATGCATATCTATTTAACATTGAAATGATACCTAGATAGAGTGACAATATAAATTTGATTTTGACCATAGGCCAATCGATGATAGATCAAGAGAGGATAGTTGAAAGGAGGCTAATCAAGCAAAGTAGTCCCTTTTACACTACAAGAGGTTCTTCAGCTTAGCAAACTCTCAAATGTGAAAAAGCCTCGGTGTTGATATGAGCATCGCTATATAAAAAGACTATAGCAATGCCTATAGTGATGCCAACCCTGCAAAAAAAATCCGAGAGCGCCAAAAAAGTAGATCTGTAGATCTGAGATATAGTGCTCTCTGTGAAACAGGTATTACTCCCCCCCCCCCCCCCCCCCCCCCCCCCCCCCCCCTCTTTCTCTCTCTCTCTCTCTCTTCTCTCTCTCTCTCACTCACAGACACACACACACACACAAACATACACACAAACACACACATACACACACATACACACATACACACACACACGAGGAGAGGAGGGAGAGCCGGGTATGCTTCCTACCTCTCCTCTCTCATGTTCCCTTTCCCTCTTTCTTTATCTCTCGCTCTCACTCACACACACACACACACATTGTGTGTGTTTGTGTGTATGAGAGAGAGAGAGAGAGAGAGAGAGAGAGATAAAGAAACTAAAATATATAGAGAGAGAAATGAAATGAGATGTTATTAGACGTCTTCAAAATGCAAAAATGATTTATAAGACCAATTCGATAAACTCCTTGTGGATCTAATCTAATGTCTAGATTGTCCGACAAAGTAGTGCATCGATCGACGAAGAGCTTTGCAAATGTTCACTTTGTAAATAGATGTACTGGGCGTCTCCCATATCATTCTAGAGTAGCCCTGATCCTCTAATGGAGCCTGGATCGATGTCATGGACGTCTAGCTCTCCCGAGCTTAATGGCTCTATATCTTTAGAGAGAGAGAGAGAGAGAGAGAGAGAGAGAGAGAGAGAGAGAGAGAGAGAGAGAGAGAGAGAGAGAGAGAGAGAGAGAGAGAGGGAGAGAAATACACACACATAGACACAAACACACATACATTGAGAGAGATAAGGATAAAGAAAGAGAGAGAATGAGAGATGGAGAAACATGTATAGATAGATAGATAGATAGATAGATAGATAGAGAGAGAGAGAGAGAGAGAGAAGAGAGAGAGGAGAGAGAGAGAGAGAGAGAGGGATAGAGTCATAGGTTTAGGATTTAGTTTTTATATCTAAGTTAGAGTTTAGGTTTAGGTTTAGATTTAACTCTATATTTAAGGTTTAGATCATAGTTAGGGATATTTAAAGATAGTTAATGATTGTGGGGTGCGCAATGCAAGAGTGCTCTCGCTTCTATATGATTGTGCAGGGGTGGTATAAAGTAAAGGATATGGATGTGTATCTTTGTCCACTATTGGAAGAGCTACAAAAATTGTGGATTGACATAGAAGTGGTGGATATGAGCCAACACACATGTCAACGTAATGCCTTGATCAAAGGCATTCTGATGTGGACCATGCATGACTATCCCCCCAGACTAATAGAATTCTCAGGTGATACTCAAACTCACACATTAAGCCTTTGTTTTTCTCATGTGGATTTATTGTCATGTGTATACATGCATGGCTCCAGACAAGCGGATATAGAGCATGCAACACACCTGGCCCTAGACTTAATTCATGTTGGGTGCCCTCACTCAAGAAGCAAATCTACAAAGGTCATATAGTGCATCTTCCAGAGAATCACAAGTTAAGCAACGGTTTTTTGGGAAGAGAACCACCAAGGATGTTTACTCGAGCATGGTTAGAGCAGAAGGAGATGTGTGATGATAATCTGCCCCCAGGGATGAAGAGATTCTCTCTATGGTACGAGTTGCCATATTGGCTCAGACTCATGATACTCATGATCAATCACTTACTCAATCCAATCCACATATTCAAGAATGTGGGCAATCTACTATGGGACCATTTCATCAGCAAGAAAGACACTTTGGGAGCAAGAACTGGCCTTAAGAATGCGGATCGTATGCAATAATGGTCGCAGACAGCACCCGATGGATCGATAAAACTCCCTAAAGCACCATGGATTTTGAGAAGAGGCCAGGATCACAAAGTAAAAGAGATCATTCGATCCAAGCATACCTCCACTGGCGTAATGCACTCACTCTGAATATGTTTCACTAAAGAAGGGAAGCTTACTATTTTGAAGTCACACAACTGGCATAAAATGTGTCAAGTATGTTTGAAGTGAAATAGATCATAGTGGGAATTGCATAGTTTCAATCTGTGGACTTTAATACCATTGCTAGACTTGTTTTGCAGTTTATTTTACCGGTGGCCATTGAGGATTGTTTGTCCCCTAGTGTCTGGACCACAATCTACAAATTTGCGAAGTTGGTGCAATGGATCTCCCAGAAGGAGATTGATGTAGGTTCCGTACCATCCACCAAACTAAATGCTGCAAAGGTTGTTTGCATGTTCAAGAAACACTTTCCTACTATCATGCTAATCATTCAAGTGCATCAAAATAGCAGGCAAAATTCATTCTAGATGGATGTTCTTTTTAGAACGTTTCATGAAAATGCTCAAGGGATATGTGCTCAAAAGGAACGTCCGCGGAGGGTAGCATGGCTGAGGCACTACAACAAAAAAGGTGTCATCGACGCAGATATCAACGCACTACGTCGCTATGTGCATCGATATCCGCGTCCCTGTGAACCTGTCGCTATTTGCGACGCAGATATAGACGCAGATAGCGACGACCATAAAAAAAAAAAAAATCTTGGGCAGAGGGTAGGTAGCCTGGCCTGTGCCCAGTTAAAAGATGGACACAACCATAGCCAGACTTCTTGCCCTCTGCCCAAGAAAGCGAGCAGCACCAAAATCAACCATGCTCTCGCGCACAGAAATTTTGGCAGAGTTCCCTTTGTTTTTACATAAACTTTTTTTAAAAAAACCATATCATGTATACGCCTCCTACATGCTATCCATGTAGGATCTCACATGAGATTTAAGGCCAATGAAAAACAAGTACCGTACAACCTGAAAAGCATAACCATAACGAACCATAACCATAACTTAAAAGCATAACCATAACCATAACTTAAAAGCATAACCATAATGCAGATAACCATAACCATAAACAAAATTAACAATAACCATAAGCATAACCAGAAAGTTAAACATAACCATTAACAAAACCTGAACCATAACTATGTCTATACAAGAATAGGAGAAATAACCATGTCTATACAATGACAATGACAATAATCATAACCATAAGGGAAACAATAACTGTCTGAACAATAACTATCTGTACAAAAAAGAGACACAGAAGCGTGTCTGTGTCTCACAAAGCATATATATGAAATCCGGTCCACTAATGACTAGGCGTCGCAACCTGCACATAGGACAACTCACAAAATTAGTATTGATATTACTTCACATATACTTACTTAATTAAATCAACTCACACATATTAACGTCTCACCTCAAGCGATCAACGAGACTGTAAGGCCTCCTAGTCTACAGGCTCTCCTGAAGCTTCAAGATCATTCAGTACTTCATAGATACCTCTGCAATATCCATCTGACTCCTCTTGGCGTGACGGAGCTCGATGCATCGCAAGATTCTACGTTTATACAAAAATCAAAGTAATAAGAATACATGATTCATCGCGTTTTAAAAAACGCCATAGTTAAGATTGGATTAAAAACTCACAAACTCATAGCGAAAGGTGTCGAAGCCTTCGCTGCCAAGATGAGATGTCCCCCTGGTCATCTGTCGTACCTGCGCGGCCTCACACTGCTGTCTGAACCGCGTGTCCGCTGTCCGCTCATCCTCCCTGATCTGCAGCCACATCTCGTGTGGGATGCCCGAAGGCTTCGGCGAGCCGGTCCTGAAAGCCTTCCGAGATGCATCTCCTCGATGTTTCACGGTGTCCCATGCAACACCCTTGATCCACCTCCTCGGAACAACGGAAGAACCCGGAGCAGACTGGTACTCTCTCAGGATGGTCTCCACTATGTAATTGACTTTGTCTCCATCCTGATCACCCCAAGACGTTAGAAGGCTGGTCGAAAACTGCAGCTCCGCGAGTTGGCGAATCCGCTGTCGTATCTCAGTCCCGACTCTATCCATGTCAACAGAACCATCTGCCTGTACAGTATAGAGCTTGGAGGCACTAGGATCGTGTGCCCCCCAAGGTGTCCGAGGTGTGCCAAGAGGTGTGTCGAGAGGTGTGCCTGGGTAGGACGGGGGTCGTGAGCGAGGAGGGGTCGAAGCATCTGTAGACCCTCCTCCACAGCAACCACCACCTCCAGCTGACGATCGCCGAGATCGGCGAGTGCGCCTGTGCTGCGGAGATGAGGACGTATCCGCCTCTGTCCCACCCCTAGGTGTCAAAGTGGCCGTGATGGGAGAAGCAGGCGTCGTACCCATAGGCGTCCTCCCCCCCGTAGGCATCCCCCCCCTAGGTGTCGACGTGCCAACTTCCTCAACATGTCTTCAGGAGATAGGCGCACGGCTTCTGGTGCTGCTTCGTTCGCGTTCTTCTCGCTTGTCTGGAAGAAGGAATCCAGCATCTCCTCCATGCCGTCGTCTTCTATGTGTAAGCCCTTTTTTGCTTCCATCCGTGGCTCTATATTGGTCGGACCTTCACGCATAATATTTTTTCTCTCTCTCTCTCAGATGTAGGTTCTATGTCGCAGAAATCAATGCATGTTCCGTAGGAGTCGTATCGCAGATTCTGTACGGTTTCTCGAGCAAACTCTCCGTACTTGTGCACATGCTCATTACATATCCTACGCTTGCGCAGGATTTGATACTTGCAGAGCGTGCACGAGCATGCAATCTTTTCCTCCATGTTAGTTGATGACGTTGCCATCTACAATGATTAACAATGTTGTTTTAATATATATATATATATATATATATACTCCTCACAATGTAAACTACCTCGCATTCTCTAGTCTTGCCCAATCTCCGTACACCTCGGTCCAGAGGTGTACGGAGATCAGGACCACCGGGTCAAAATCTCGTCTTTATTGGTCAAATCCTATATGGGTAGACACATACGTGCACTCCCAGGTGTACATGGCAATGCATGTAGCAGGAAAAACCCCTTTGCCTCTTTTAGTTCCATAGTTTCTTCTCTGTCTACGTACCCTATCTCTCGTTCTTTCTCTCTCGATCTCGCTCTCGCTATCTCTCTTTCTCTCTCTATTTCCCTATTTTCCTATCTCTCTCTCTGTCTCGCTCTCCACTTCCCTATCTCTCTCTCTCTCTCTCTCTCTCTCTCTCTCTATATATATATATATATATATATATATATATATATATATATAACTCTCTTTCTCTATCTCTCTATTTACTATCTCTCTCTCTCTCTCTCTCTCTCTCTCTCTCTCTCTCTCTCTCTCTCTCTTTCTCTCTCTCTCGCTCTCTACTTACCTCTCTCTCTCTCTCTCTCTCTCTCTCTCTCTCTCTCTCTCTCTCTCTCTCTCTCTCTCTCTCTCTCTCTACTTCCCTATCTCTCTACTGATTAAACGAGCGACTGAGCTAGGGAGATCTAGACGCCCACGACTGCAGAGGACTACACAACATCGACAGAGGCTGCATCAGAGGATCTAGCTAGGTCACTTTGGCTCGACATGCACAACGCCCGGTCAGACTACTGACCATGGAGGAGATTGATGAGATCCGGGTGCTGCCCACTTTGTCACATAGTCAATGGCAACAATAATATATCGAGATTAAGTATTACGAGCTGCCAGACAAATTGAGCCTACAAAGTCTAAACCCATGTTTCAAATGGTTGAGTCACTTTAGTAGAATGTAAGGGCATCTTATTTTTTTGTTGTGTGATCTTGTAATGTTGGCATTCACCCTTTTGCAAAAAGTGATGCATCCTTGAATAAGGTAGGCCACCAATAGCCTGATTGCAACACTTTTCTACCAGTTAGTTCCCCTGAAAAATACCCTTTGGCTATACCCATGTGGGATTCTTGTAGTATGTATAAATACTTATTCTCACAAGCACAACGTCTCAGAATATCGTCCTTCCCTAGCTTGTAGAAAGTTCCTGCAATTAGAGAATAAGGTTCACATTCCTTTAATAGTTTTCGAGCTATATCCTTACAAAGCTCTTTGGGTGGAAAACCATTAACTAAAAAGTTCACAATCTTCTCACTCCATTTAGGCATGGTCTCTTGACTAGGAATAGGGAAGTATCCTACAAATTCATCATTGATTCCAATAGGGGCTTCACCATTGGGTATGCGAGACAAATGATCCACCATGACATGTCTTTTATTGGGTCTCACCACAACGATAAATACAAAAGGAAGAATTAATAGCCATCATGTAATTCTTCTCGTTGAACAAGGTTTATTTACTAGATACAACAACGCTTGATGATCCACATAAAAAATGAGCTTGTTGGCAAGAAGGCAGTAGAAAAATTTCTTTATTGCATAAATCATAGCTAAACCTTCTCGCTCTGTAGTGGTGTAGTTCCTCTCAACATTATTTAATTGACGAATTGCAAAGCTAATGGGATAGTCCAATTTAATTTCTCTTGGTTGAGCTAGAACACCCAACAGAAAAGTTTGATGCATCAATATGCACATGGAAAATTACATTCCAATCGGACACTCATAGGATGGGAGCACTTGTCAAGTCCTTTTTTAATAACTCATAAGCATGGTCACACTCCACGGTCCAATGGAACTCAATAAGAATCTTGTACAATGGGTGAGCTATCTCGACAAAGCTTAAAATAAACTGCCAATAATAACCAACATGGCCCATGAACCTTTGAACTCCTTTATAATTTGTAGGTGGTGACAAATTGGAAATGGTTTTAATTTTGCTCTCATCTATGGAAATCCCATTTTTGGACACTATATGTCCTAAAATGACTCCATGTTTAACCAAAATTGGCATTTGAAAGGGTTTAATGAGATGCGATACAATCTGCAGTTTTCAAACACTTTTTGTAAACATGATAGATGCTCTTTCCAATAAGAATAAACACAAAGGTCATCTAAGAAAGCTTCACAAAACACCCTCAAATATTCCCTAAAAGCAGTGTTTATCAATCTTTAGAAGGTAGTAGGGGCATTGGTTAAGCCAAAAGCAATAACACAAAATGTGAACACTCCAAATTCTGTTATAAAAGTAGTTTTAGCTTGGTCCTTTAGCACAATTGTGATTTGATTGTAGCTAGAGTACCCATCTAAAAATCTATAAGCTTCCTTCCATGTAACTCTTTCAAGCACATATTCCGAATATGGCAAGGGGTAATGGTCTTCCTAGTGGCGGCATTGACCTTCTTGAGATCCACACACACTCTGAGTTTCCCATTCTTTTTTGGCACAATAGCTATTGGAGACCCATTATGAGTGCTCAATAGGGTATATGAATCCGCATTTGACAAGATTTTCAATCTCTTCTTGAAAAATCTTTGCATACTTAGGATTCATTGGGTAGGGTCATTTTGCTGAACTAGTTTAGCCATGCTATTCTTGGGAATTGTGTGTTGTAAAAGGTGGAACACCTTTCATATCATGATATGTCCAAGAATATATCCTTGAATTACTTGAGAAGCTCTTTAAGTACATATTCCTTAGTCTCTGTCAGATCTTGGGCAATGAAAGTAGGTTTGGACTCCATACTTGGGTCTGCTAACTCAATTTCCTTAACTATCACTGGACCATCATAGACTCCATTACTTCCATCAAGAGGCATTCTTTGGGCCTTTGTATACATAACCTTACGCTCCTCCGTGGTGTAGGATTTGAAATTCTCAGGTGCAGGATGTAAATTTGTGGGATCTTGTTGTTCTATGGACTATGATTTCTCTTCTGCTTCCTTTTGTTGTTGAGCTAGCTCTCAATTTTCTCATCTGCTTTCAGTACGGCTCAACTTTGGCTTCTCTAGAGTCTTACCGTTGTCAAGAGTTTTTTGGAGCAAGGGATTGCGCATATGTACATACACATGCATGGTGCATCAAATAAAGAATTGCCCATTTTCCAGAGCCAGGTGGTTACGTGGGGCCCACATGTGTACAAGTAGGACAGCATGTACATAGTGCATCGATTTTCATCGTTACCAGTACTAGTGTGTTTTTTCTACAATAAGGAGGAGTTGGTAGTGCGTAAAAATTCTCGAGGAAGCTATCCACGGGCCGACGACATGAGGTAAGCACGTGCGTCAGATGGCATCTAGTGGCGTCAGGAGGTCGAACGGGGTCAATATTTGCACGTGAATGAGGACGGACACGACGTGGGTGTTTTCTTGTGAAACTTATGCAGAAAGGTCATCATGAAGACCATATTTTGGGGCCACTTCACGTGGTGGCGGGGTGCATTATTGAAAAAAGTCGAGTGCCAAGTGTGCGTATAGATGCAGCAGGGTGACAACTATGCACTGCGAGGTCAGTTTTTGGCCTGTTCGGGGTCGTCCGTTTGAGGTCATCTAAAAGACCAAGGGTGCCCAACTAATAAAGCTAAGTGTGGGAACTGAAAAAATAGAGAGAAGACCAGAAAAAACGTGGAGAAGAGAGAGGAATAGCTGCATGTGTGTTTTTGGGGTTTTTGGAGCCTGTTTTGGCCGTAAATGCTCATCCGATGTCAGATTTGAGCACTTTGACATTGTAGACTGGGGTTTTGGGCCGTTTTGGACGCGATGGCGCTGTCCATTTTTCCAAATTCCTCCCTCTTTTTCTACTGTTTTGACTGTGTAAGTTTCTCCTATGAATGAAGCTTCTTCTCCAATTTGTGATTGTATCTGGCATATTTTACCCATATTGTGTGAGCTGTTTGCCCCATTGGTGTTGGCCCAAGTTCATTTGTATCTAATTATCAGAAGTTCTCCTCTTTTGAGCTGAGTTTTTTGGGTGTGTGTGTGTGTGTGTGTCTCTGTGTGGAGTGGGCAAGTGGAGAGTCTCTCTCTCTCACTCCAGAGGTGTGTTCCCAGTCTCGGCCAGGTGTGTTGTGTAAGCCGAGTGGTGCCCCTAGTGTGTGTGTGTGTATCTTCCCAAGAGTGTGTGTCAAATTGTTATAGAGGTGTTCTGTGTGTTTCCATCCTGCTCACATTCTTTTTGGCGCCCCCACGGAGGATCTTCTTCGAGTACCTTTTGCTTCGAGCTTCAAGCTTCGAGGTTCGGGATTACAGGTTGCAGGTTGTAGATTATAGGTTTATAGGTTACAGGTTACAGGGACAGGTACAGGTATAGGTGATTCACACAGGTACAGGTAGCTGCAGTACAGTGATATACTAGCAGTGATGTCACTTGCAATTGTGGTGGGTATGCATCACTTGGCGCCTGTTTGAGCGCATTTTCTGTTGGATTGTACGTTACTTGTGGAAACTGCCATGGTACGCCTTTGTGGGGCCATATATGGTTTTATTTGGCAGTCCCAGCCATTTCTGAGACTTGGTCTGGAAGATAGTGATTTCTGAGACTTGACTATACGCGATTTGCATTAGCCTTCGTGTGAGGGTCGATAGCGTGAGGTTTTATTGAGCTGGGGGATTCTCAAATGTGGAGATCCTTTCGGTGATACAGGTAGCTGGAGCACCCTTTTTGTGACCTCGCCATAGGCTATGTACTAGTGAGTCCTATTTGATGCTTGGGTTCTATTGTTGACAGTTTATGCATACATATACAGTCTATATTTTGGGTTCCTACTGCTTTACTTCTGGGGAAACTCTGCCAAAATTTTTCCAAGTTGTGATGGCTGGTTTTTTGGTCTTTTGAGCCATTTATGCTGTTATGTTGCTGAAATTCTGGCAAAATCAGAGGATAAGACAGGTGTGCTTTCTTGGGAGCTGCATGGTTGACTTTAATGGATGATCAAAATGGACCTCAATTCATTCCTTTTCATTTAACTCAAAGAATAATCAGATAAATGTTCACGTGTCGAGGAATATTTTTTTCCAGCAGCGCATAGTCTTTATGTTCGGGCCAAGAAGATTAAGAGAGATCCTGGAATGTCCTTTGCCTATTTTAATTCCGATGATCAACTATGAAAACTCATTTGATGTGCATGTGTTTGTCCTTATCTAAAGCTGAGCTCCATTGAAGTTTCTCGGGATTGAGTAGTGAAAAGTTTTGGGTTCTTGCACGTGTGTTCGAAGAGGTTCTTAAAGCATTAACTTGGGTAGCCATGGCTTTCTCTTATCCGGAATTTCATGGAAGAAGTGGTGAAGATGCGGAAGACTTTCTGGAGCAAGTCGAGGTGGCATGCATAAGCAACAATATGTGTGATGAGGAGAAGATTTTGAGGCTATTTGGATTGCTTTGAAAGATGAGACCCGTGTTTGGTTCATGGACTTGGAAGCTAAAGAAGCAGTGGCTTCTTCTTATGGTTTGAGTCTTGACAAGTTTATAGAAGCTTTTTTAGAGTGTTTCCAAGTTGTGGAAGATGCAAATGCAGTATGGAATGAGCTCAATGCTCTTAAGCAAGGTTCTTGTCAAGGTGTTGATGCCTATGTACAAGGTTTACAGATTTATGAACTCGTTGGTGTGTTGCTCTTAAGGATGAGACCCCCCCTTGTTCATTGAAGAAAAGTTCTTTTGTTGATGGTTTGTCACCTTGGTTGCGGTTCGAGGTTGAGTTGAAGACGCCCGAGTCTTTTGAAGATGCGGTATGCATTGCAAAGCACAAGGAATGGAAGTTTTAAGCGTCTTGAGGAACATGGTATCAGTACAGGTATGCATGTGCAAGATGGATTTGACATGGAAGATGAAGTTAAGCCTAAGCAGGTGAAAAGTAGCCTATCCTATGATGTTTCTCGTTTCTTCCCAAGGGCTATTGTGAAGCGTAAAGAGGTCTTGCAGGTTGACAGGTTTATGGAAGAGCCTAAAGAGGTGAGTAATGCTTTGGATACAGGATTGAAAAGTCTTGAAGAGGATGCATTGGTTACTTGTGTACCTTGTGATTCTGGGTGTGAGTGTGAGGTTGAGGTTATTGATGATGAGCACGTATCTTTGGATACTAGTTCCTTGGGAAATTAGGGAAGAGGGCAAGGTTGAGAGCCATTTTGCGGATTTGTTGGATGTGGAGCCTGTGTTGAAGCCCTATTTTGATGTATGTGCAGTGATTGAACCGATTTGTGAGCATGATTGTGGTTTAGAGCAGGGATCTTTATTCTTGGAGATTGATGAACCCGTGCTAGAAGCTATGGATAGTGGTGCTAGCCATGATTATGATGTGGATAAAGTTATGTGTGATGATGAGTATGTTTATGATGATGAGAAGGGGTTTGGCATATATGAGTCCAACCTCAGCTATGTGGATGCCTATGCTAGGGATATGTGTGCTGCGGGGATACTTTTGTGCTTTGGATATCAACAACTTTACCTTCACACAATGCTTTTAGCTACTTTGGTGCATGATTTGCAAGTTGTTGCTATGGCTGGTGAAGCCAAGATGCCAGGTGATGAGTCACTTGAGTTGTCTCTATCGGTTGGGTTGAATGTGGCATGCAATATTATGCTTTTGGAACTCCAGACAGGGCGGATGTGTTAGTTAGTTGGATATGCCTATGGTGGATTTTGGTTGATTGTTGACAAATGTAGGTGTGGTGTTATGATGCTTCTTGTGAATCAGGCGATATGCCTTTGGCCTTTTGATCCAGGTGGAATGAGCATCTACTAGTGCTGCTGCTACTGAGCATAAATGCTCTAGCAGGCTAGGGGGTGGGCAAATTATGTCAGGAGTTTTTTGGAGCAAGGGATTACGCATATGTACATACACATGCATGGTGCATCAAATAAAGAATTGCCCATTTTCCAGAGCCACGTGGTTACGTGGGGCCCACATGTGTACAAGTAGGACAGCATGTACATAGTGCATCGATTTTCATCGTTACCAGTACTAGTGTGTTTTTTCTACAATAAGGAGGAGTTGGTAGTGCGTAAAACTCTCGAGGAAGCTATCCGCGGGCCGACGACATGAGGTAAGCACGTGCGTCAGATGGCATCTAGTGGCGTCAGGAGGTCGAACGGGGTCAATATTTGCACGTGGATAAGGACGGACACGACGTGGGTGTTTTCTTGTGATACTTATGCAGAAAGGTCATCATGAAGATCATATTTTGGGGTCACTTCACGTGGTGACAGGATGCATTATTGAAAAAAGGCGAGTGCCAGGTGTGCGTATAGATGCAGCAGGGTGACAACTATGCACTGCGAGGTCAGTTTTTGGCCTGTTCGGGGTCCGTTTGAGGTCATCTAAAAGACCAAGGGTTCCCAAGTAATAAAGCTAAGTGTGGGAACTGAAAAAATAGAGAGAAGACCAGAAAAAATGGAGAAGAGAGGAGGAACAGCCGCATGTGTGTTTTTGGGATTTTTGGAGCCTGTTTTGGCCGGTAAACTGCTCATCCGATGTCGGATTTGAGCACTTTGACATTGTAGACTGGGTTTTGGGCCGTTTTGTACGCGATGGCGCTGTCCATTTTGCCAAATTCCTCCCTCTTTTTTTGCTGTTTTGGCTGTGTAAGTTTCTCATATGAATGAAGCTTCTTCTCCAATTTGTGATTGTATCTGGCATATTTTACCCATATTGTGTGAGCTGTTTGCCCCATTGGTGTTGGCCCAAGTTCATTTGTATCTAATTATCAGAATTTCTCCTCTTTTGATCTGAGTTTTTTGGGTTGTGTGTGTGTGTGTCTCTGTGTGAGTGGGCAAGTGGATAGTCTCTCTCCTCTCACTCAGAGGTGTGTTCCCAGTCTCGGCCAGGTGTGTTGTGTAAGCCGAGTGGTGCCCTAGTGTGTGTGTGTATCTTCCAAGAGTGTGTGTCGGGTCGTTATAGAGGCGTTCTGTGTGTTTCCATCCCGCTCACACCGTGTGGCGAGCGAGATTTTTTGAGCGAAGGAAAATCCGAGCAAATGAATAAAGAAACCAAATGGGCTTTGATAAGAAAGATGAATGAAGATCCTACTTTAATGATAGTAGGATCTTGGATCCCTAAGTAATCGTAGCAATATGTTTGTTCAAAATTAGACTATAGATTCTTTTGCACAATTGATACTTGATATCGAGCAATGAAAAACCCAAGCTAGTAGCAAAGCTATTACAAAACATGCAATGATCCACAACTACATTCAACACCATAATTTTTATTTTAACTTTAAGTTTTACAGAGCAATCTAATGCAAGTCAACAATGCTCACAATCTACAAGTTTCTAAAACTGTACTAAGAGAGAATTGCCAAATCTTATACAAAAAAAAGAGAAATTTCTTTAGATTTGTAAGATAACAAGTGGAATATAGAGAACAGCATGTCGTGCCTCTGCACTCTAATGACAACAAGAAATGCTATGGTTCTATCTCGTGACCTTGAAGAGTCACACTCGTCATTAATAAAGACATTGCGTCTTTGACACTTCTTGTGGGTGTCAAAATCGTATCGTATATCAGTAGCCATGGTTTTTGCAATCCCTCAACATAAACTGGCAACACACTTCCATACAAAAAGAAAAAGATAAGTCTCACAATCCACATGCAAGCAATACAAAATCTACATTCTAAAAGCGCAAGAAATCTCCAAATGTTGTTTGAATCATTATCCATAATTTTCAAATACTAAACAATGATACAAAAAAGTGACAAAATAGCATAAAAGTATGATGGAAACATAAGATAGGTGGGGGAAATTAAGTGTAAGGTGGACTCTCACTAGTCATCAAAGGGGTTGACACGCGAAGGCATGTCACCCACATCATCAACATCAAGAGAAGTGGAGGCTCCCTCTCTGCTTCGCTTTTTAGGGCGAAATAATGGTTGCACATAATCTAAAATCAAAGTGTCATCAATGTCGACTGCTGACCCGCCCTGTGCTTAATCATGCTGCCAATACGGGCGTTGTACCACATCCCACCCCAAACAAAGACCTCTAGGTCTACAAAGAAGCTCCACAAAACATGCAAAAAAGAGTGACTTCATTGCAAGCCCCACGCCATGGCTCCCTTGATGATGATCTGGCTAGAGAAGATTCTGGAAGATGGTGCATCATGTAAGAATCCAAAGGCTACATGCCAAGACGATTGAATAGTGGGGTGCTCTCAACCACAAAGCAAGGTGGTTGCATGCCAACCCTATGCACCATAAGTAAGAGAGAACAATGACACTACACACCACATAGACAATTAGAGGGCAATCACAATAATAATAACACACCAAAATGAGAAACAAACAAGTTAATATGTAGAAGAGCATTACCTCAATCCGACCACCAAAGCTATTACCGTAACCATAAGCTCCATGATGGAGGACCACAATGCGACGATGAATAGCCATCTCTGATGCACAACCAAAATCTCTCCAGCCAATGGTATCTCCTGCAAGAGGTTTCAAAAGTCAATAGAAAACACACAACAAAACTCGACAAGGATTGTATAAAATTAGAATGAAGCAAAAACCTGCCATAGAGACCATGATCAACAACCACCTGAGTCTGACAAACTCGAATATGCAAGCTGCATGCCTGCACGAACATGATCCTCGCTACAAACATCCCAAAGGGGTACAAAGGGGAGGCTAATGGGGAACCCCAAAGGGAAGATCCAAAAAAAAAAATCAGCAGCCCATGCGACTATTCTCCCACCACGCACGCACAAGGTCCCATCGAGGTGTGCACATCCATGTGCTCATGAACACGAATCCATGCCGGATGTCGAACACCGGCCCTAAAATCAGCAGCAATGGCTATGTAGTCCCTAGAAATGGCCATGCATCGTGAGTCAGGCAATGAGGACAGAGATGACAAGGGAGTATCAACGATGTAGACAAAAGAAATGGTTTTCTTTGCAACAATCTCCCAAGAGGTACTGTGATACAAGAGGCAGTACAAAGTGTTTAACTCCAATAAATGAATGAAACAAACAATTGCATCGCAAGTGAAAGCTCACCATGCTCTCCCTCCATGTTTGCATCCACCCTAGTCTCAACAATCACCTCCTTTCCCTTGCGAGAAGTATTTGTAGCTTGAAAAAGAAAAGAAACACAATATTACCGGTATGTATGACAAATAACTTTAGGAAAAAGAGAATTTAAAGCTCTTAGACAAATTATGTTTGAGGCTATTTTGAGTAACCATTTACCGGATATCACCTCGTCCACTCTAAGAGGGAGAGGCACATCGACTGATGTGACACCAACTCTCATAGTATCGTGAAGCTCTCTCTCTCTCGCCAATACATGCCCAGAAGCCATGTCTATCCACCATGGACATGCCTCCATCTCCAAGTAGTGAGCTTATGCACGGAAGGGGAGTACATGCATCCTTCCCAGTAGATAGTTGTGCCCACTGCTTAGCTAAGAATGGACTCCCTGGTAGAAATCCTTTCCAACCAAGAATAATAGAAATCTAAAACAAAATAACAAAAACATGACTACACACTTTTTAATTATGAAAATCTTGAAATAAAAGTATGACGAGCTTGACCTGTAGGCTAGCCGCCGCTGAGATGCCATGCGTACCGTGTCCACTTTCTTCATGTCTTGCTTGTCAACATCTTTTGTCTTAGCTTCAAGAGAGGTCTCCAAAGGATAAAGATAGGGTTGTGCTTCAAACTTGAGCTCCTCAAAGTAAGAGGCAAGAGAGAAATCATGAGGCAACAAAATACCACCAGCAATGTTGCTCAAGTTCTCCACAAACTTTATGGCCCTATCAAAAATCCTTTGTAGAAGGCCCTCTCTACGAATCCAACTACATAACAAGGAAGTTGAGAAAAAACTAAAATACTCACAAAAAACTAGCAACTCTACATCAAATATTCTTGAAAGTCAATAGAAACTTTACTCACATGTGATACACATAATCTCCTTTCTTTAAACCATAAGAGGATCTAGTAATCTTATCTGCCTCAAGCAAGGAAACCCATAACAGTTTTCTCAAGACAGGAGCATCATGCATAGCAATCAAGTTCAGTTTCTCAAGCGTAGCCCAACTATTAGGACCCATTTGAGTGCAAGAACTCGAACCATCCAATCCGGTCCAAGATTCGGATCAACAATATTTAGCAACTGCAATTTTTGAGGAGCAAATAGAAAACCAAGTTTAAATGGCTATTACACTATGTGCAAAACACCCAAAACAAAAATAATTCAACCACCTTCCCAAAGCGCTCTCCATATTTGAGTGCTAAATCATTCAATATTTTCTCCTCCTCTATTTTAGTTCTTCATTTGTCATTGTGTGCCTAGCTTGCTTATTCTTTGGCTCAATTCCTGGGACATTTGAACCTTAACACATACTTAAAAATAAATAATTTGCAAAAAACAAGCACATACTCTTTAGCTCAATTACTTGGATATTTTACCTTCAATACACAATTTAACATATGTAATTTTCACAAAAAGCAAATATAAGATCGTTCCAAAAAAGCAAGCCAAAGACACTCACATTGTATAAGAGCTTTCCCAAGTATCGACGAGTAAGTGGATACCAAAGCTCCACACCCTTCAAGTATTTCTTACGGCCTGCAGCAATCAACTTTTGATCTTTTTATGGTAGCCCTGTTACATAGGCTTCATGATCTGCTGCACAAATGTGGGAGCAGTTGACAAGCTCATCCTAAGATGCGTGACTACAAGGGCATGTGTATTCATGCTATTCCAAGGTCATATACAATATATACAAAGTCAGAAAACAAACATAGAAATTTTCTACTAAAATATATAGAAAGTCATGAAGCTTACAAATTCATTCTTTGCAAGCTACTAAGCAGAGCTATCTCTGGCACTCGAGTAGGATCAATAATTGTACAAAGCACACTACAATGTTTCTCTCGATCAACGGAGAATCTCTCTTTAATAGCAGCCATCCAAGCGATCGTTCTTGATTGACCCTCCCAAACATAGAACATTTTATTAGAGAGAACTTGAAGGTTTGGTCTTTTAGATAGCTCAATTTCAAACTCTTTATGTATATCAACCATATTGGGTCCCATGAAGAAAGAAGGTCCTCTGCAAAAAAGATAATCATAGGCAGAAAAGTACACTCAACTACTATTTATGAGAAAAACAAAAAACAACATAGAATAGAGAGTAGGAAAGACCAAAGCAGAGAAATGAAATGCCTGTCACATAAGCTTCCTCCTTCTTGCAATTCCAAATGAAACAATAAAATCTCCTTTTCTTGCATGTAGCCCTCCTTTGCAAAAGCAGCTTTCAATCCACTAACATCACCTCGTAAGCCTCTCACCCTTGCATAAGGGATCAATCGACATAAAGCAATTGGTGGACAATCAAAACAACTGAAATGCGAGTACATTGAAGAATATCTTGTCCTCTATGCATGTAAAGTTTGTGCTCTTCCCTGTCTCAGTCTCTACTGCTACTTCATCTCTTACGACATAAGGCACTATTTGAAAACATGCCTCTTGTGGGCAAGAGATTCATCAACTTCATTTATGGAGCAAGCCCCAAGTCCTGACTTTGCATCTCCTCCTCCTGTGTCTCCAAACCATCTGTCATATCTGTGACAGAGACTGCACTTATTTGATCACTGCTCTCTAAGATACTGGAAGCTTGAGTTGAAGAAAGCCGTCTCCCTCTGCGACCTCGTCCACGAATTGAAGGACTTGCAAAACAGAACCAAAAATTACTTCACTAAAATTCCCTCTAGGCGTCCATTCCGACGCGGATGCCTAGAGGCATTTAAAAATAAAAACTTTATCTTATGGATTGTTAGAGGGAGGGAGCTAACAATTTTAAAAAAAGCATGATCAATTAAAAAATTTATCTCGAGAAATCCTTAGACATCCATGTTGGCGTGGATAACTTGAATGAGCTTACTTAGCTTAATAAAACATGATTAAATTCAATGCAAAAATCACTACCCTAAATATGTCACAAGAAACTACTTCTAGCCATCCACGCGGTGGATGGCTTCTGGTAGTTTTAAGAGAAGCTATGCAGCTCTGAAGATTCTCAGAGAGAGCTTATAAAAGGTAGATTTTCACATTCAAAACTTTATAGCCATCCACACCGGCATGGATGGCTACAGGTAGTTTAGGCTTAGAATCAAAATGATAAGGAAGCTACACAGAAGTCCAGACAGAGCCATGGCAACTTATCCCAACACAAGCACTTGGGTTTGAGTTTCCGCCATGATTCTCCAATACACTAGCTAGAAGGTCTCTCTCTCTCTCTCTCTCTCTCTCTCTCTCTCTCTCTCTCTCTCTCTCTCTCTCTCTCTTTGCGGTGGGTGCAACCCTCCAACATCTCTCTTGGGCTTTACAGAGAGCGTTACAGTTACAGAAAGGTTTGAAGAGTTACAGTTATAGAAGGCTGCTCTCTTTTAATTAAAAACATAAGCCTTACAAACATAGCCTTAAAACATTGAAAAAAAAAACTACCTGTAGCCATCCACGCGGCGTGGATGGCTACAGGTAGTTTACAAATCTACCTGGCAAGAGGTTTTGGGTAGAGGTAGACTCCTTTCCCATGGCCGAGTTAGACTCCCTTCTCCCTCTCTGAGCTTCGAGCTTGATTCGAGTTGTGAAGGTGGCTGAACTAAACCGGCTTGAGAGATTAACTGATTAGATATTCAACAGGAGGGTGCATTGAATTAGGCAGGGAAGAAAGCCTCTATGGGCGGAAGGAAGGAGCTTGGTTGCGAGCAAGGTCCGCAGCAGAGTCGCATAACGGCGTTCTTGAGAAGAGACGTGAGGCGAGGAGGTGAAAGCAAAGAGGCGTGAAAGGCTGAAAAACGCAGTCTGAGTTAGTGCAGATAGAGATGAGAGAGAGCGCTAGAGATTAGAGACAGCGCTGCAGAAGCTTTAACGCTTAGCACTATGAATAGCTATAAAAAACTACAGTAGGGGCCTACAGGGCCCCTTTCAAATTAGATCGTTCTCTATCTCTCTCTTTCTATCTCTCTCAGGAGGTAATAATTATATTGCATGGAGTTACCCGCGTGTTGCCCGCGTATAGCTAATGATCATAGTTAATGATGGCGTGGAGTTGCCCGCGAATCAGTGCTCGATTTTTTTTTTTTCAAAAACTTGGAAAAACCTACATATGTGAAACAACGTAGGTAAACTGACAAAAATTTAAAGGTTTTATACACCAAATTACACTATTTTTTCAAAATTTGAAAGGTTTTTTGCCTTCAAATATAAAATTTAAAGGTAAACTTCAAAATTTGTAGGTGGGATTACACTATATCTAGGTTTTTTTTGAGCTTGATTAAAGTATGAAACCATGACTCTGTTTTAATTTCTTAGCATGTAATTTGTCACAAATTACCATGCAAAAAGGGTAATTATAACTAAAAATAAAAAAGCAATTACTCGTACTGATAGACAATCCGTCTTCTTATGAAAAGCTACAATTTTTTCTGCCTTTCAAGAAATTTGATCTCACGACAAGGGGTACTTTGGGAATTTTGAAAAACTTGAAGGGCATTTTAGGAATTTGTGACAAAATATTAGGGCTTTTTGGGAATTTTTGAATATTGAGTGTCTAGAATTTAATAAGCCAAAAACACTCAGTAGTGTGTAAACACCCTTAACTTTGGCATGGGATATTGTGCATGGGACATTTAACTGAGTAGGTGAAGTTCGGTTGTCATTAATATGCTCGATTGACTGAAAATCGTAAAACTCAAAGAACTAAAAATAGGGTCGTTTTTTAGTGTTTTAAAAAAATTAAAAGCAGGTTCGTTTTTTTAGTGTTTTTTAAAACTAAAACAGGTTCTTTTTAGTGTTTAACACTAAAGCAGGCTCGTTTTTGGAGCACGTTATATTTATGTTTTGACTATATTATATAGTGAATTATTATTTCTAATATATATTTTATAAAACAATAATTGTTGTTCGTGGGAACACAAACGTGCAATATTCCTGGCGGCTTCTGCTTATGGATAGAATTTTAAAGATATCAATCTATTCTATCTACACCCGCTGTATCAATCACAATTGTGCTATTATCCTTCTCCTAAACCACATTAACCCATGGGGAGATGCATTACAGTTTTTGGTCCAGGGCGTGGACAGAAGCTAGTGCTTATGTTTGATACCAGAATTTATTCTTTGACAGATGCTTCTTTGAAAGAACATTTTGAGCTTCGTGATGCTAATTTCTGTCTTCGTCACTAACATTATCTGGCCCGCAAGTCAAGGTAGAAGCTACTATATCATCAGATGGTGAGAAAACTTTTATGCTTGATCATGAACAACACAGTTCTACAAGGTGGATATGAGAAGTGAGGATCAGATTGATGCTGGCATTGGCAGAGTTTCTCAAGACATGAAAGACAAGAAAGTACCTCTCTCTGAGATCAATGCGAGTGTTATTGACATGATTAAGTGCATGGCATTGCAAAGAAATTTATATATTGCCCTCCATCAAGCCAAGAAAGTGGTCTATATTGATGATCTACCAGCTCATTATGATGGGTATATTGCTTTTGAATTCCCGCCATCGGGTAATTTTCAGGTATGAGTGGTATGGAGCAAAGACGTGATATTCACATGTGGACAGAGTATGTCATGTGATAGTTTTTAATGGCATTGTCCGATTTAGTAGAATGCTCTGGGCATTTGCGCTGCATCAACATTGATTGTCCATTTTATTTGCCAAATATGTTCAATGAGTCTCAATGGCGAGGTCGGCTTGTTAAATCCAGCCCTAAAGGATTGATCTCTTCTCATATGGAACACCGGTATACACTCACTGTGGAAAATTCCCGAATGTGTATCTACATGTCAGCAGTAATTTACTATTGTTTGCCTAGAGATAAGCATAATTGTACTAGGTGTGCTTTGCATCTTGGAGAACATAATCATATGTGCAGAAGGGAGGAGTCGGATGGTCAAAAGTCACATAGATGAAATGTTTCTTGATCGAGCAAGTCGGGACCCTTTGGTGACTGCGAAACAATTGGAGCGGGCCACCACTAATGATCTATCATGGAAAAGCTTATTGGAGCAGGTTCAACTGCAAGTGCTATGATTGAAGATTTGGAATTTGTTGAATTCCTTGACAGTATGACTCCCTGTCAAATAAAAGGAGGGTCGAACGAAGTTTGGAGTCTGCAAAAAGATCAAAGAATATCACTTCAAAAGGTCTTGAGGCAGTGCTTGACTTGAAAGCAAGTGCAGATATC
This sequence comes from Adiantum capillus-veneris, assembly GCF_014529385.1. Classification (NCBI taxonomy): domain Eukaryota; kingdom Viridiplantae; phylum Streptophyta; class Polypodiopsida; order Polypodiales; family Pteridaceae; genus Adiantum; species Adiantum capillus-veneris. The sequence goes on along the minus strand of NW_028221418.1, from coordinate 283,848 downwards.
CTTTTATCCATAGTATCCTTTTCCCAGGCCAATTGGGTGATAAAGTACAACTCATGTATTTAAAATGTCAATCAAGGGCGGGCACTGGAGTTGATTTGGTGAATTGCATGTGTCCTGGAGGAATTTGGAGCAAATGTGGGTGCACTTTGATCATGTTCACCGTGTTCAAGGATGGCCGACTATGTCAGCGCATATCTACGACCCTTACGTGCGAGAGCTACTCACCATTGCAACTATTGAGTTTAGCGTGGAAAATAAATATGCTCAGATTGAATTTTGGAAGATGCTGAACAATGTGGCTAAGCAACAAGGTTTTGATAAGCCAGAGTTTAGGGGATTTATGGCAGATGAAGACAGTGCCAATTGGATTGCTGTGAACTGTTTATTTTGGGGAGCCAAGAAGTCTACTCCAGACAAAGAGAGATCATGTTTGTTTCATTGGGAGCAAAGTATGGTTCAACATACTGTCAAGTGCATCCGTCCAGCTTTTCAAGAGGAGCACAAGATTTTGTGTCGCAAGTGAGAACTGCACCTACAGAGAATGCGGCTGAGCATTGTAAGGGAGACCTTAGAAGATTTTGGAAACAGGAATGGCCATTGAAGGGGAGACTTCTTCATTGGAGACATGGTTGGCTTGGTGGGATGTACGAGTGCCTCATTGGGGGGAAAGATTTGTATCACAAGATGCTGCAGTTATCTTTGTTCCTAACACAAACTTGTTCGAGTCAAAACATGCTAGTATGCGTGCATCGGTTGGTTACAAGAATCACATAAGTTTGTATGCGGCATCATGTGCAAATATGGCTTTAGCTGTGCTTCAAGTGTGAAATATAATGCCTATTTGAAAGGTTTTGGAGCCACCGGTCCCGGCATTAAAGATTTGCAGATCGCTTCATGAACTGACCTTCATCTGCTGCAAGAAGTGGTAGAGGAAAGCAACTAGTTGACCTCACACATCATCAATGCATGAAATGGGTGTCATAGTCTAGAAATGAATAGAAATATACACAAGAGAGAGTATTAGAAAAAGAGGCCAATTTTTGCTGATGCAAATATTGTCTGGAGGGAGGACCACAAGCCAGAGTATGTTACAATCACACCCCCAATGTTGTGGGCTTCCACAAAAAAAAAAGCTTCAAAGGATGTCCCATATCCCGAAGTAAATGTAGCAAAGTCAGTTTGGGAAATAAGGAGAACAGAACCTGGGCGAAAGATGACTTGTTTTGGTGTAGTGTCAAAAGATGGATATCGATGTGGGAGGTTCATTAATGCCTGTTCAAACGGATGCCAAAAATAGGGGTGCAGCTCCTTTTTTTTGGGGTCACAGGAATTCCTCCATCTGGTTCACAATTGGGAGGCTTGTGGAAGGGTTCATTTGTTTTGTAATTCAATAACATGCACACCTGGAGGTTCACAGCATAGTCGAAGGGCCACCAAGTCCAGCTCCTGGTGTTTGGGTGGTCGCAGAGGGCACAAATTTGCAACCTCAAGAGGTAACGCAACTACAAGCAATGGTTTTGTTTTGCAACCAGGAGTTACATCAGCATCAAGAATGCATGAAACAGTTCCATTGAACCAAAGAGTTGCTAGCAGCATCCGTCCCCAATTTAGAGATGGAAAGATTGTGAAATGGAGATCACGATTAACAAAGGAGTTTTCATGGCAAGATTGAAGTGGGTAGAACAATGGCAGCAGAGTTGGTGCGAGAGGTCATTTTGGTTTGCAATGAAACACATGTTTTCTATGTTAATACTGTGGGGTCAAGTGCAAAGGGAGTGACGTACTCTGTGACAATGTTCAGATTTTCCTAGATGTACTTGCGAGGATTTTCAAAACCGGGAAAGCAAGCGCCTTGTGTATATGCCATGTAAGCACATTTACTTCATATTTTGCCGTACCTGGCCTTGACCCTCATGCTCATGAGTTCATGCATCAGGCAGCTTTAACGGGAATATGGAGTTAGTCCAAGCACTTGAAGGTTCACGGGTGCTGATGCAGACTTAAAGGCTTGTGGACCTTGCTATGGTTTATAACAATAGTTTTTTCGGTGATATGCTTATGGCTATTGACTTTCGCCCCAAATATTCCAGTGCGGCAATATTTTTTTTGTTGCACACTCCATTTTGATATGTAGATGCAATACACCTTTTTGGTTGATTTCAATGTTGATGGAAGGTTTTTGGCATGTGTTAGAGATAGAACAATTTAAAATTATTTTATAGGTTAAGAAACTGGGTAGGGAGTATCTCTAACCAACAAAAATCCAAGATATTGTGGTGTGTTGTCGACTCTGCCTACACGGAACCCAACCAGTGTGCCTCTCTCTCATCCGGCACCTCCTTATATTACCATAAGCAGTTACACCATAACATGTCTGACCACGCGTAATTTTTGTATTACAAGGATA
>NW_028221418.1:226075-281241 GCF_014529385.1 Adiantum capillus-veneris | reverse complement strand
TTGCCATGAAGTCGCATTGTTGGAATGTTTAGCTCAATTGGCTGTAAAGCCTCTTGACCATAGACCAAGTGAAATGGTGTGAACTCCGTGGCTTCCCTATATGTGGTTCGATACGCCCACAAGGCACCATCCAAGAAGTCATCCCATAATTTTGTCTTGTTTTGCACCATCTTTCTAATGATTCCTGCAATGACACCATTAGCCTTCTCCACCAAACCATTTGACTGTGGGTAGTATGGTGTGCTATGACGATGTAGAATGTGAAGTTCTTCACAAACTTCTGTGAGCAATCCCTTCTAAACCCTGGACCATTATCAGAAACAATCTCCAAAGGTGTGCCAAATCTACAACAAATGTGAGTGTAGACGAATTTGCTCACTGTCCTCTCATTTACCTTTGCCACACTTTGTGCTTCCACCCACCTAGTCATATAGTCTACAGCCACTAGAATGTAGAGTTTACCATTTTTTGTCCATTTTTGTCCTAGGCAGAGGACCCATAGCATCAATGCCCCACTTTTCAAAGGGTCCATTTGCAAGCACTATTTGCCTCGGGCCATGCACCAACCTTCTATTTCCATTTATCTGACAATTGTGACAGCTTTTACACCAATGTTGAACATCCACATGCAAACTTGGCCAAACATACCCCGCAAGCAAAATCTTCTTCACAGTTAATTCTTGGGCAAAATGACCACCACATGCCTCTTCATGCAAACCTTTTAGAATGGCTGGAATTTCCTCGATAGTTGGTACTCTTCTGCACACTTGATCCTTCCCTCTTTGATAGAGGGAGCCTTCTAGGAAGAGATATACGCTTGCCTTCTTCATGAGTCTCCTCTTCTGAGCTTTTGTGAAGTCTGGTGGAAACTCACCCTCCAAAATGTAGCCAATGATGGGAGCCAATGACTCCAATCCCTGGTACCTCGGTTGCTTCACAGCACCGCCACCATGATGACCTGACGCACTTCTTTCTTTACACATGCAACGGCTTGTTGTGCAAGTAAATCAGCATCTTCATTCTGTTTCCTAGGAATATGATATAGTTGCACTTCTTCAAATTGATTAAACAATCTACGAATGGCATGAACTTTTGTCCTTAAGCTTTCATTCTTGCATGCCCAAATGCCTAAAATCTGTTTAACAATGAGAAGTGCATCTCCCTTTACCATGAGACGTTGTATCCCTTGGCCAATGCACATCTTCAAACCATGAAGTAGAGTGTCATATTCTGCTTCATTGTTGCTAGCTGAACTTGGTAGATTGAACTTCTCTTTCATGACCACCTCTCCACTTGGGTTGAGCAACACTAGCCCTCCCCCTGCTTTTCCTGTGGCTCGACGAAAAGCTCCATCAAAGAACAAGGTAAAAGCATTAGGAATACTTTTTGGTGGTGGCAATGGTAGGGTCTTTACTTCAGGCACCTTAATCTCCTTTTCATGCACCCTATAAGTGAGAATCCCTGCCAATTGTGCACGCACACTATCTTCTACCTTGAAAGAGTATTGAAACTCTTGCAACTCCATAATCCACTTTGAGATCCTAGTACTAAGATTCATTTGAGATGACACCCAAGGGAACAAATTTTCTGCAGTGAGAATTACAAAAGGTTTTGGTAGCAGGTAGGATCTAAACTTTCTCACCGCAAACATGAGAGAAAGCATCATGAGTTCTGCTTCTGTGTAGTCTCTCTCCAAAGCATTCATGACCCTACTAGCAAAGTAGATGGGTCGCATCCTTGTACTGTGGGGATCTTGTTGTAGCAACACAGCACCAATTGTTTCTTTCCCAGCACTAGAGCTAACAAAGAATGTGTACTCCCAACAAGGAGGCATGAGTGTTGGTAGCTCTGACAAAATGACTTTAATGTTACAAAAGTACTCTTCAAGCTCATCAGACCATGCAAATTCTACTTGTTGTGTCAACTTTTGCAAAGGGTGAAGTAACTCCGAGGCTAAGTGAATGAAGCGTGACATATACTTCACCTTTTGAATGAATGAGATGACCTCCTTAAGACTCTTGGTGATGGTAGCTCAATAAGAGCCTTTGCCTTTGAAGGATCCACTTCAATGCCTTTGTAAGAAACTTTATGACCAAGCAAGATTACTTCATCCTCACCTATATGGCACTTGTCGGGGTTGAGTTGACCTCCCATGTCGTAGAGCTTCTTTAAACCTTCTTCTACCCTTTGTAGATGCAATGATTTTGAGCTATAAATACAGAAATCATCAATGAACACCCTAATTGACTTTCCAAAGAATGCTTGAAACACCATATTCATGAAACGTTGGAATGTTGCAGGAGCATTTGTCAGACCAAATGGCATGACTCTAAAAGCATAACAACCCCAAGGAGTGATAAAGGTTGTTTTCAATTGATCCTCCAATGCAATCCCTATTTGAAAGTAACCTGAGTAACCATCGCACACAGTGTACTTCTCATGACCAGCTACCTCATTTAGTATCTCATCCTGGAATGGGAGGGGAAAGTGATCTCTTTTGTTGCCTCATTGAGGGGACGGTAATCCACACACACCCTCCACTTGCCGTTTTTCTTAGGAGTGACAACAACAGGAGAGACCCACTCTGAATTCTCCACTGGATAAATGAAACCTGCTGCTAGAAGCTTTCTTACCTCCTTGAGTAAAGCCTGCTCCTTGATGACTCCTAGCCTTCGTAGCTTCTGAGCCTTAGGTGTGGCCTCTGGCTTCAACTCAATTTGTGTTGAACAGCATCTACTCCACGCACATCGGTGTAGTCTTTAGCAAAAAGCCTAGGAAACTTCCTTAGCACACATTTGAACTCCTCTCTTTCATCCTTTTTGTAAGTGTTGTTGATAGCATACCTTCCAGCATCCCTTCATCTTGAACACCTTCGTTCTCTTGAGGACCTACCTCCTCCAAGCCTTGACAAGAGGTCTCTTGGTTGCTTGGCTTAAACCTTACCCCCATGACTTCGATGGAAGACTCCTCTTCAGTAATGCTGCCGCTACTTTCTTCTTCTGAAGTGCTATCGGTCCAACCTTCTTCCGTCTCACTTTGAGATGATTCTTCATGGAGCTCCTCTTGGCGTTGCTCCTTCATGTCAAAGACAACCTTCTTATGATTGTCATTCCTGCAAATTAGCTTTCCACTCTCCCAATCCTGCAAAGCTCGCATTTTCATTAGCCATGGTCTTCCTAGGATAAATGGTAACCATTTCCCTTGGTAGACATGACATAGAAATCCACTGCCTTCTTAATGCCAAAGGCCTCCACAAAACATTTTTACAAATGCCTACGCACCTAGCCTTGCTATTGTTTGCCATCTTGACTTTAATTTCAGGTGTCTCATGGATGTGCATGCCTAGTCTTTGCATGAGTCCCTCTGTCATGATGCAAATTTGTGCACCCCCATCCACTAGACCTTTCCTAACCAATCTCCCTTTGATGTAACAGTCTAGCACCGGTGTAATGTCCTCATTCATTTCAGCTTGTGCAATTTTTACAACAGGCACACTCTCTTTTACCTTTCTCCTAGTGCTAACTGCCCTTGTTAAATCCCTCCTAACTTGTGGACATAATGCAAGAAATTGAGGCCATGAAATATCAGGACCCTTACCTCTCATGTCTTCCAACAAGTTGTACGGAGCCATACCATGTCCAAGAGGGAAGTCTTGGAGGTTGATACGACGTCGAGTCCTCTTGGTTTCCTTGGTTCCCTTTGCCTTCTTGCCTTGTCCATGGTCACTCTGTGATGTGACTCCTTCTTTCTCTTTACCTTTTCCTCGGCCACGCTTAATGCCATTGGCTTCCATGTCAACCTCATTTGAATTTGTCACCTCTACCACATGCACATTTGGATCTGGCAAAGGTGGAACTCCTTCTACCCCTTGTGGAGGTGGTCTTGGTCCATTTGGCCTTTGTAGAAGCCTTGGTTGTTGACCAGTTCCTTCACCTGCATTCATCACTGGGTAATTCAAGTTAGGTCTCCCTGGCTCCCCACGGGCCAAGGACAATTATACATCCCATGTCCAGACTCTCCGCAATTCCAACATTGCAAGACTCTCCTAGGTCGTGGATCTCGCTCTTCAGACTTCTTTGCTTGTCCCTTTGGACCTACAGCTTGTGCAAGGTGAATTGACAGGCTGCTTAAAGATTCATTTAACTTCTCAATTACTTCCGCCGTTACCTCAGGAAGCTCCCTAGATGTTGATGCTTGTGACTTACCTTTGGGTCTAAGACCTTCTATTGGAACCTCTCCCCTTAAGCACTTGAGTTTCCTATACTTCTCAGCAGCCCTAGTTTCAGCTGCATCAAAAGTAGCAGGTGCACCCGCCTCAACTTTTACCTTAAGGTCAGGAAAGAGTCCGGCTATGAACCTCTCCTTCTTTAAAAATTCTGCACCATCACCAGGGTTAGCAACATTTCGTATCCATAGAGCCCAAAGACGTAGAAACTCTTGCTTGTACAAGTAGTAGTCATCTAAGTCTTTTTGCTTATGAGAAACAATGTCTTGCCATAGTTTTTGAGTGTTTTGGGGATCAAAGAAGTATCTCTTAAAACGATTCAAAACTTCTGTGTAATTCCCCTTAACTTCCTCAGGCAAAGAGTCAAACCAAGTACTAGCATCTTTCCTAAGGACCACCTCAAACATTTCTACACGTTCTTGATCGGTTACTATCCTCTTGATACGGCAAGACATCTTGAAATTTGCTAAAATAATTCTGCATCCTCTCCAGGCTCTCCAAAGAAAAGAGGATATCCAGACATTTGGCGTTGGCTCTCCATTATTATGAAAGATTACAACACGAGTTACAATAAGGGATACAATAGAGATTTAGAACCACTCGCCTGCAAATGAAGAAGTGAGAAAATACCACTCTAGGTTTTCTTCTTCAGCTATCCAAGCTTCAATAAGGTCTCGATTTGTTTGATCAAAACAAAAGGTAGACTATTGATGAGCTCTAAGAAGGGTTGAAATTCTTCAAAGCTAAGGCGATAAACAGAAATCTCTAGAACTTCATTTCTGGATCCAAAAGAGCAACCACGTCCCAAGTGATAAATTGCACTTGCTCTACAATTCCCAATGCACAAGCGGTTTGTATAAAAACTAGATCTTCATGCTCGTCGAAGGCCGTGAGAAAGTAGCAATTGACTAGGAGCTCCTTTCCTTCGAGTTCCACACAGTCGGAGTGAGGCAACCTTCTCACAATTTCATAAAGAACATCCTCATCAAGTCCAATCAAGTTTGCAAGATTTAAAGACTCCACTTGTGCTACAAAATTCCTGGACAAAAACTCCTTAGGATTATGGTTAAATCATTCAAAAGCATAAAGAGATTTACAATGTCTCTATGAACAAAGTGTCATAGAAAGTAGAGAAGGATGAGAATTTATACAAATTTGCAATCTTCTCTATGCTCTCTTTATTAAGACAAGCTCTGAATAGCTCCCTATCTCCTTTGTTGAAAGCGAAAGGAAGACTATTAATAAGACGCAAATGAGGGAAAAATTCACCAAATGTGAGTCTATGAAGCATGAACTCTGGCCGCAAGTTTCCTGAAGAGTCTTCCTCAATGGTGAAATGCACTCGCCAAACGCCAAATTTCACTCTATTTACCATCTTAGGGCACACACTAGTTGGATGAATGCGCGGTCTTCCTTAGTGCCCAACAACAAGAGGAAAATGGAATCCACGCGTAGGACCTTCCGTCTTAACTTCACCACCCTCTTGTTATGAGGGAGACGCCTTACTACTTGCTCCTGCAACTCAATTGGTAATAGAGCTAGATCTCTAAGGATTGAACTTTCACTGCACACACATTCCCAGTTAGAACAAATGATCGTTTTTTTGTTTCTTGTAACAACTTGGACAAAGAAAAAACAAACATACACACTATTTTGCCGGGCTGCACTTCATTTTAAAATAAAATGAACACATGTACATCAAAAGAAGTGTGGTAGTTGATGAGAGGTAGAATGACAGGGTTTGGTGATGCAAGAATTTCTCCTGCTCTTTGGGCACCAAACATGAACACCATTCGTTGTTGAAAATGGATCTTTCTACTAATTGCAACGTTTATTCTAATGTGTGGAGTAAAATGAAAGGGAAAAACCTCTATTCCTGGGCCATTATCCATGGCCTATGCATGTCCTAATGCTTAAAACAAAACAAAAATATAGACGTCCAAACTAAGGTCGTACCTAATGAGAGGCAAAATAAAAGGATTTACTGAAGCGTTTATCTCGGCCAACCTAAGAGGACCTAAAATTCTACGAATGACACGTTGAAATTGCAACTTAGTACTAACAATTATGTGTACCTTTTGCCTTGCAATGGGAATGAAGGGATCATACAAATCTTCGTGATTCATGCAAACTACTTGACTATGCTAAAGGTTGATTCTACACAAATACACAAGCCGTCCTCAGTGGGGGCACCAATTTGAGGCGGTCCGGGCGGGCAACAAGAAGAGTGGCCTCTAGACACCCTTCAAGGCTCCCGTGCTGCTCAATGGGGCTGGGGCACAACACAACACAAACCAAAACAACAAACCCACCGCCAAATCCCAACTACACAAGGGGCACCACCTAGTTTAAGAGCGAACTAGGACGCAAAAGAGGAGAATCGTTAGAGCAACCCACAAACAAGCAAGTTTACACTAACCCTAACCCAATGGAATACTCTCACACACTAAAACACGAGAGAGAGAGAGAGAGAGAGAGAGAGAGAGAGAGAGAGAGAGAGAGAGAGATAGTGCTCGGGCTGCTTTGAAACGTATCGGCAATGATCAAGCAAACACAACTATATATTTAAGAAAGAGAGAGAAAGGGGGAGGGGGTGCTTGTTGCATTAATACCTTCTTACAAATCTGTCATGACAAATCAAAGTGAGATTAGTACTTGTTCAACATAGCTTGCGTAAATTTCACCACAACACATCACAAGAAAAGCCACCCAATCACTGTCTTAAGGCCAGGGGAGTCCTCTCCACCCTGTCGCCCTCTTACAGTATGTGGGATTTATGGCTAGATTGATGACAACACCAGAGACAAGCTACTATCAAGAACTTAAAAAAAACACCAAGACACTTACGCATCATTGTTGTCCATTACTTCACGTTGGAAGGAGACAAAATATCCAAGCTTAGTCCAAATCCACCCTCCTTGATTCACAGCGAATGTTGGGCTTACACTAGTAGGAGAAATGATAGATTTCCTACTCTCAATTGAATGATCACTCTCTCTCTTACAATGGCATAGAGTTCCCTTGCTAATCCCCTATTACAACACATGCACATGCATAAGACAATGAGCTTCCACTCAAGAGCTCCTTCTAGAGAGGTTGAGCTTGGCTTCTCAAGCTATAGCATAGTGCTCTTGCTTATGGCTTCCCCTTTTATGCTAGCTACACCCTCCTTTTATAGCAATTTTGAAGGCTAGGGTTACTCCTCTAACCATGGTTGGGTTAGATTTTCAGCAATTTATCTAATTTCTTTTGCTTGGAATTATCAAGAAGTTGGTGGGGAAAAGAGAGGAGAGAAATGGAGGTGATAGGACTTTTCATAGTGGGTTAGTGTTAGTAGAGTTAGTATTAATTTACAAATGGAATTGAATATTTACAATGGGAGTATCCATGTAGGATACAAATAAGGAAGAAAAACTCTTAAGAGGTAAGAAAAGGTGGATTTCTTACAAGGTTGATGCTCCAAGTGTCTTGAGTAGGGCCAATTTTGACGCTTGTTGACGGTCCACTAGCTTTGACGGTACATTTTTTCTCCACTCTTGACCTTCCTTGAGAGACAAGGTAATTGAAGCTGAGTAATCAACCACCATGATGCTGTCTTTTAAGAGAAGAGGCTGAATTTTGTGGTTTTTTGATAGATATGGGTAATTTGGAGGAGGAAAAATGAGACTAGGTGGTCAATTTTGGAATGGAATTGTGTGTGGGAGGTATGAGTTCACCATGGTTTCTCTTATTCTTCAAGGTTAAGGAGAAGGTGAGTAGTGTGCAGAGAGGAGTGGTGAGAGAGATGGGGATGATGAGTGGAGAAGTGTGTGTGAAAGAGGAAAATGATAAAGTGGAAGAGAGAGTGTGGCTGCATAGCATGGGAAAACTGGGGTCCACTAAAAAAATCATAGCTCACAGCTGGTAGCTCCAAAAATCATGAAAAAATTTGGGGTGATTATTCAGAGCGTGGCTACATTTTCTCTTTTGACCACCGCTCCAAATTCGGAGTGGAGATAGGTGCCAAAATTCTCACCAAAAGCCTGTTTTTTTATGCCTGCAAAAGTCTTTTAGTGGTCCCCTCCTTTGTTGAATTTGTACAATGCATCCAAGAGTGAGCCCCTCCTTTGTCATATTATAATACAAAGCATTCAAGTTGCCCTTGACCCATGCATGGAGGAGGATTATTGGTGAAATAAGAAATATATACATGGTGGGACTAGTGTATGGACTATTCATGGACTTTAGCTCAATGAGCACATGGTGTTAGAATAATGAGTAAAAATAATAATAAAAATATGGAGGAGTTATGGATATGGAAAGATATTGGAATCATATGATATGGTCCCTCCTTGAATTATTTTGGGTGAAAGAGGAAAAGGTATGCAAGTAAATAATATAATAAAAGTAACCATGAGTAGAAATCAATTTTTTGTTTTCACGAGGGTGAGGTGAAAATGTGGGAGTGATTTGTATAAAGGAAAAATATGAGGTTAAAGTATGTACATATTGGCAAAAAATATATATATATATATATAATTATGGTGTAAGAGGATGAAAGAAGGTGTACATCGGTTTAATAAAACACACACCTAAGTAGAAATATTTAAATAAAATACCAAAATATATTATAAAAATCCCTATATTTAGGCCATATATACAATGAAATATTTACACACAAAGAGGCCATAATATACTTTTATTTTTTTTATTTTTTTTTATTTTTATTTTGGCTCACCTAGCCCAGTGACTAGCTAGCTGAGGGTTTTTAAGAAGATATGGGAAAGTCCCGTGACTCACGCACGCCCTATGTACAGTGAAATGGTAGGGATAGCCACAGTGTTTGGGTGATTTTGGTAGGGTGAGGTAACTCACTGTGGCAATTACAAAGAGCCGAAAAAACGGCTATCAGTAGGTTTCATGCTTGATAATCTAGCATCGGTGGAAGTTGAGGAGATGCTACCTGAGCTTGGGGAGCATAAGGTTTTCTCTCACATACCCCTTGTTATAATAACATTCCTCTGTCCCATGGTTTGTCCATTTTTGTTCAATAGCACACCATTTTGGCTGTTTAGCATACAGGTTAATCTTTTTTAGCACTTCCTCTACAAGCTACTCCTAGCTTACAGCTACTTCTCCTTTCGGTGCTGTCTTAGCAGACTTGCTTCCACTTTGTTATGAGGATGAATGTCATCAAGATCCTTGAACTCACCCTCCTTGTAGATCGCACAATTGTCTACAAGGTAAAGAGCCTCCTTAGTTAACTCATTTAACGTCGTGCTCCTCTTCATATGTAAGTCCTTCTAGAGATCTGCATTCCTTAGTCCTTGAATAAATATAAGCATAAGTCTGGACTGAGTTGGCAGTTCTTCCACAGGAAGACTTAACATATCTTTTTAGTGGTAGGGCTGCCTTTCGCACAGATTCCCCATCTTTCTATTTGAATTTATGGATTTGTGAGACTGTATTATGAGCTATCCTCTATGAGAATTCCTCAATAAACTCTTCAAACACCTCCTCCATAGACTCAAAGTCTCTACGCTCCACAGAGTCAAACCAAGTAGCTGCATCCTCTTCTAGGTTAGTCCAAACCCTGCAAATTGGGTAGGGAAGTCTAAAAACCTCTTCAGCTTTAATTACACGCACAAAGACTGCTACATGATCCCTAGGATCTCTGTTTCCGGTGTATTTCTTGTTTACCCATCTTTGCACTTGAGAAGGTCTAATTCTACGATGGTCTACAAATCTCATCATTGGATCTCCTCTTCCTAATCGATATACCTCTTGTGGCCTTCTGTAGTGGGCGGGTTCCTCTCCCAATGGTACTCCTAAGCCGTAATTTCTGACGGTTTTTCAAGAGATGGTTCATCTCTTCAAACTCATCCCCCTCTCTCTTTCTATGCACACATTTTCTCTCTTCCCACACACTTTCCTTCTCTTTATCTACACACACACACACACACCACACACACTCTCTCACCCACTCTCTCCCTATCCTCTTTGTACATACACTAATCTCTCTACACATGCACTCTCTCTCTCTCTCTACACAAGCACTCTTTCTCTCTCTACATACACACACCCTTTGTCACACACTCTCTCTCTCTCTCTCTACATACACCCCCTCTCTCACTCATTCATTCAATTCTCTCTATCTGTTATCTCTCTCTACATACACCTCTCTCACTCCCTCTTCCCCTTCAACCTCCCCTTGTCTCTCTATATCGTTGCCTCTCTCTCTCTCTCTCTCTCCTCTCTCTATATATAATATATATATATAAAGAGAGGGAGAGGAGAGAGAGAGAGAGAGATAGAGATAGAGAGAGAGTATATATATATATATATATATATAAAATATATATATAGAGAGAGAGAGATAGAGAGAGAGAGTATAATTTAATATATATATAAGAGAGAGAGAGATAGAGAGAGAGAGAGTATATATATATATATATTAGAGAGAGAGAGAGAGAGAGAGAGGCAACGATAGAGAGAGACAAGGATATATATATATATATATATATATAAGAGAGAGAGAGAGAGGCAACGATAGAGAGAGACAAGGATATATATATATCTATATAATATGTATATATAATATGTATATATATATATATATCCACCCCCTCCTTACTCACTCTCTCTGTACCTCTCTCTCTCTCTCTAACCCCGTGGATAGCATCCGTTGCTGGTCCACGTGGCCATGTGGACTGCAGTTCACCCACACTCCACCTAGCCATCCATGTGGAGTGCTACATAGATCGAATCGTTGTTATGGGGTCCACGTCGACTGCAAGCGACCTGCAGTCCACGTGGCATGGCCGTGTGGACCTCCTCGCAAAAGGGTCGTCCAAATGGGTAGAGAGTTTGGGGAGAGGGAAGAGATAGATAGATAGATAGATTTTATTATTGTCCTCGTAGTCAAATATGACTAATGGGACCAAAGTTCCCACATTGTGGGGGTGGCTGGAGAGGAAAGTGTGTAGGTCTAATCATGGCTAAAAAATGTGAGGAAAGCAAGTTTGATGTGACCAAAGTTGAGCACCTAGAAGTGTGTGGTATTCAAACTCTTGAACTTGTAGTGAGAATAATGGGCTCAATAGATTGCCTCTTCTCCATTGCCCCAATATACCCTATCTCGCATTGAAGGGAGTGGGAGCTAAGCGGAATGGCTGCAATATTGTGTATCGTTGACAAGGGGAAACTCAAGCATGAGAGGGTGAGTATGATTTCCTCATTCAATGAAGAACATGGTCTTGTAGTTGGGGGCAATATGGGTGGTGTAATGTATGAAGCGTGACCCACCGATTGCTCCCAATCCGTAAAACATTGGTGTTGTAGAAAACTTTCATTCACTTGGGGAGGTCAATTGAGGCATCATGTAGCAAGTGTAATGCATTCCATCTCTCAAACCACTTCTTTATGTCTTGCATACATCACACATGATCAAGATCTTTATTTATGCATTTTTTGAACTTTTTGTTCGCTTTCCATGCAATTATAGGAAGTGCATATCAGGGGTTTGACACATATTTATTTATCAATAATCCACAACCTTTTCCATGCCCATAACCTCAATTGGAAGAGATCCGGACTCAGAAGTAGAGCATATAGGTGTTTGTGTCTAACTTGGACAAAGTTTGTAAGAAAACGCTTTTGGACATTCTCAAACTCTGCCAAGTAGTCTTTAAGATGCTCTCGTCCCACCTTCAACTCCATAAAGAAGAACCCGTGTCACCAATGTGTCAAAAAGGTACTTCTTGATAACCCACCTTGATGTTTCCCGCCCCAACTTCAATTACATGAAGAAGAACCGTGTCACCAATGTGTCAAAAAACCACTTTTGGAAAACCCAACATTGATGTTTCCTACTACTCATTTTCTCAAATGAATAGTGCACTCTCTTTCCCACTTCCAAAGGACGCATAGCACATTCATGCACTTGTGATTGGCCAAAACCTCAAAAGCAAGGACTCAGTTAAAGCTCTCAACAACCCCAAGTGTCTCATTGTTGTACACATGCATGGCTTCTCCTTATGGCTTGTTTTCTCTCTCTCATCTCTCTCTCTCTCTCTCTCTCTATCTCCTATATATATGGTATAAATATATATAAATATATACATATAAAATTCTATATATATATGTATTTCAATTTATATATATATATATAAATATTAATATATATCCACCCCCTCCTCTCTCTTCCTCTCTATCTATCTATCTCTCCACTTCCCCTCCACCCCTCCTTACTCACTCTCTCTGTACCTCTCTCTCCCTCTCTAACCCTGGATACCATCCATGGGTGGTCCACGTGGCCATGTGGACTGCAGGTCACCCACACTCCACCTAGCCAGCCATTGGATGCTACGTAGATCGAATCGTTTGTATGGGTCCACGTCGACTGCAAGCGACCTACAGTCCACGTGGCATGGCCGTGTGGACCTCCTCGCAATAGGGTCGTCCACAGGGTAGAGAGTTGGGGAAGAGGGAAGAGATAGATAGATAGATAGATTTTTTATTGGTCCTCGTAGGTCAAATATGACTAATGGGACCAAAGTTCCCACACTGTGGGGGGGCTGGGAGAGGAAAGTGTGTAGGTCTAAGTCATGGCTAAAAATGTGAGGAAAGAAAGTTTGATGTGACCAAAAGTTGAGCCTCTAGAAGTGTGTGGTATTCAAACTCTTGAACTAGTAGTGAGAATAATGGGCTCAATAGATTTGCCTCTTCTCCATTGCCCCAATACCCTATATCTATCGCACGAAGGTTTGGAGCTAGAGAGAATGCAGAAGAGTGAGTATCGTGACAAGGGGAAAGGCTCAAGCATAGAGAGGTGAGAGAGTAGGGGTTCCTCATTCAATAAGAACATGGTATTGTATTGGGGGAGAATATGGGAGGAGTAATGTATGAAGCGGACCCACCGCATTGCTCCAACAACGTAATACACTTGGTGTTGTAGAAAACTTTCAATCACATGGGAGTCAATTGAGGCATCATGTGGCAAGTGTAAATGCTTTCCATATCTCAAAACCACTTCTTTATGTCTTGCATACATCACATGCTCAGATCATTATTTTTATGCATTTTTTGACACTTTTTTGTTCGCTTCCCAAATCAATTGTAGGAAGTGGATATAGGGGTTTGACACATATTTAAACATGTAATCCACAACCTTTCCGACAACCTTAATTGGAAGAGTTCGGGACTCAAGAAGTAGGAGCACATACCATATATGCACCTACTTCTTGAGTCCCGATCTCTTCCAATTAAGGTTGGCATGGAAAAGGTTGTGGATTACATGTTAAATATGTGTCAAACCCCTCATATCCACTTCCTATAATTGCATGGGAAGCGAACAAAAAAGTTCAAAAAATGCATAAAATAAAGATCTTGAGCATGTGATGTATGCAAGACATAAAGAAGTGGTTTGAGATATGGAATGCATTACACTTGCTACATGATGCCTCAATTGACTCCCAAGTGAATGAAAGTTTTCTACAACACAAATGTATTACGGGTGGGAGCAATCCGGTGGGTCACGCTTCATACATTACACCACCCATATTGCCCCCAACTACAAGACCATGTTCTTCATTGAATGAGGAAATCATACTCACCCTCTCATGCTTGAGCCTTTCCCTTGTCAACGATACACACTATTGCAGCCATTCCCTTAGCTCCCACACCCTCAATGCGAGATAGGGTATTGGGGCAATGGAGAAGAGGCAAATCTATTGAGCCCATTATTCTCACTACTAGTTCAAGAGTTTGAATACCACACACTTCTAGAGTGCTCAACTTTTGGTCACATCAAACTTTCTTTCCTCACATTTTTAGCCATGACTTAGACCTACACACTTTCCTCTCCCAGCCACCCCCACAGTGTGGGAACTTTGGTCCCATTAGTCATATTTGACCTACGAGGACAATAATAAAATCTATCTATCTATCTATCTCTTCCTCTCCCCCCAACTCTCTACCCCTTTGGACGACCCTATTTGCGAGGAGGTCCACACGGCCATGCCACGTGGACTGTAGGTCGCTTGCAGTCGACGTGGACCCCATACAAACGATTCGATCTACGTAGCACTCCACATGGCTGGCTAGGTGGAGTGTGGGTGACCTGCAGTCCACATGGCCACGTGGACCACCATGGATGGTATCCACGGGGTTAGAGAGAGAGAGAGAGGTACATGAGAGAGTGAGTAAGGAGGGGGTGGAGGGGAAGAGAGAGATAGATAGATAGAGAGGAAGAGAGAGGAGGGGGTGGATATATATATATATATATATATATATATATAAATATAAATACATATATATATATATATATATATATATATATATATATATATATATATATATAGAGAGAGAGAGAGAGAGAGAGAGAGAGAGAGAAAACAAGCCATAAGGAGAAGCCATGCATTGTGTACAACAATGAGACACTTGGGGTTGTTGAGAGCTTTAACTGAGTACCTTGCTTTTGAGGTTTTGGCCAATCACAAGTGGCATGAATGTGCTATGCGTCCTTTGGAAGTGGAAAGAGAGTGCACTATTCATTTGAGAACATGAGTAGTACGGGAAACATCAACTGTTGGGTTTTCCAAAAGTGGTTTTTTGACACATTGGTGACACCGGTTCTTCTTCATGTAATTGAAGTGTGGGGCGGGAAACATCAAGTGTTGGGTTATCAAGAAGTACCTTTTTGACACATTGGTGACACGGGTTCTTCTTTATGGAGTTGAAGTGTGGGACGAGAGCATCTTAAAGACTACTTGGCAAGAGTTTGAGAATGTCCAAAAGCGTTTTCTTACAAACTTTGTCCAAGTTAAGACACAAACACCATATATGCTCCTACTTCTTGAGTCCGGATCTCTTCCAATTGAGGTTATGGGCATGGAAAAGGTTGTGGATTACATGATAATATGTGTCAAACCCCTGATATGCACTTCCTATAATTGCATGGGAAGCGAACAAAAAAGTTCAAAAAATGCATAAAATAAAGATCTTGATCATGTGATGTATGCAAGACATAAAGAAGTGGTTTGAGAGATGGAATGCATTACACTTGCTACATGATGCCTCAATTGACTCCCAAGTGAATGAAAGTTTTCTACAACACCAATGTATTACGGATTGGGAGCAATCCGGTGGGTCACGCTTCATACATTACACCACCCATATTGCCCCCAACTACAAGACCATGTTCTTCATTGAATGAGGAAATCATACTCACCCTCTCATGCTTGAGCCTTTCCCCTTGTCAACGATACACACTATTGCAGCCATTCCGCTTAGCTCCCACTCCCTTCAATGCGAGATAGGGTATTGGGGCAATGGAGAAGAGGCAAATCTATTGAGCCCATTATTCTCACTACAAGTTCAAGAGTTTGAATACCACACACTTCTAGAGTGCTCAACTTTTGGTCACATCAAACTTGCTTTCCTCACATTTTTAGCCATGACTTAGACCTACACACTTTCCTCTCACAGCCACCCCCACAATGTGGGAACTTTGGTCCCATTAGTCATATTTGACCTACGAGGACAATAATAAAATCTATCTATCTATCTATCTCTTCCCTCTCCCCCCAACTCTCTACCCATTTGGACGACCCTATTTGCGAGGAGGTCCACACGGCCATGCCACGTGGACTGCAGGTCGCTTGCAGTCGACGTGGACCCCATACAAACGATTCGATCTATGTAGCACTCCACATGGATGGCTAGGTGGAGTGTGGGTGACCTGCAGTCCACATGGCCACGTGGACCAGCCACGGATGGCTATCACGGGGTTAGAGAGAGAGAGAGAGGTACAGAGAGAGTGAGTAAGGAGGGGGTGGATATATATATATATATACATATATATATATACATATATATATATATATATATCCTTGTCTCTCTCTATCGTTGCCTCTCTCTCTCTCTCTCTATATATATATATATATATATATCCTTGTCTCTCTCTATCGTTGCCTCTCTCTCTCTCTCTCTCTCTCTATATATATATATATATATACTCTCTCTCTCTCTATCTCTCTCTCTCTATATATATATATTATATTATACTCTCTCTCTCTATCTCTCTCTCTCTATATATATATTTTATATATATATATATATATATATACTCTCTCTCTATATCTCTCTCTCTCTCTCTCTCTCTCTCTCTCTATATATATATATATATATAGAGAGAGAGAGAGAGAGAGAGAGAGAGAGGCAACGATATAGAGAGACAAGGGGAGGTTGAAGGGGGAGAGAGGAGTGAGAGAGGGTGTATGTAGAGAGAGATAACAGATAGAGAGAATTGAATGAATGAGTGAGAGAGGGGGTGTATGTAGAGAGAGAGAGAGAGAGTGTGTGACAAAGGGTGTGTATGTAGAGAGAGAAAGAGAGCTTGTGTAGAGAGAGAGAGAGAGTGCATGTGTAGAGAGATTAGTGTATGTACAAAGAGATAGGGAGAGTGGGTGAGAGAGTGTGTGTGTGTGTGTGTGTGTGTG
This sequence comes from Adiantum capillus-veneris, assembly GCF_014529385.1. Taxonomy (NCBI): domain Eukaryota; kingdom Viridiplantae; phylum Streptophyta; class Polypodiopsida; order Polypodiales; family Pteridaceae; genus Adiantum; species Adiantum capillus-veneris. The sequence goes on along the minus strand of NW_028221418.1, from coordinate 264,537 downwards.
TGTAGATAAAGAGAAGGAAAGTGTGTGGGAAGAGAGAAAATGTGTGCATAGAAAGAGAGAGGGGGATGAGTTTGAAGAGATGAACCATCTCTTGGAAAAACCGTCAGAAATTACGGCTTAGGAGTACCATTGGGAGAGGAACCCGCCCACTACAGAAGGCCACAAGAGGTATATCGATTAGGAAGAGGAGATCCAATGATGAGATTTGTAGACCATCGTAGAATTAGACCTTCTCAAGTGCAAAGATGGGTAAACAAGAAATACACCGGAAACAGAGATCCTAGGGATCATGTAGCAGTCTTTGTGCGTGTAATTAAAGCTGAAGAGGTTTTAGACTTCCCTACCCAATTTGCAGGGTTTGGACTAACCCTAGAAGAGGATGCAGCTACTTGGTTTGACTCTGTGGAGCGTAGAGACTTTGAGTCTATGGAGGAGGTGTTTGAAGAGTTTATTGAGGAATTCTCATAGAGGATAGCTCATAATACAGTCTCACAAATCCATAAATTCAAATAGAAAGATGGGGAATCTGTGCGAAAGGCAGCCCTACCACTAAAAAGATATGTTAAGTTCTTCCCTGTGGAAGAACTGCCAACTCAGTCCAGACTTATGCTTATATTTATTCAAGGACTAAGGAATGCAGATCTCTAGAAGGACTTACATATGAAGAGGAGCACGACGTTAAATGAGTTAACTAAGGAGGCTCTTTACCTTGTAGACAATTGTGCGATCTACAAGGAGGGTGAGTTCAAGGATCTTGATGACATTCATCCTCATAACAAAGTGGAAGCAAGTCTGCTAAGACAGCACCGAAAGGAGAAGTAGCTGTAAGCTAGGAGTAGCTTGTAGAGGAAGTGCTAAAAAAGATTAACCTGTATGCTAAACAGCCAAAATGGTGTGCTATTGAACAAAAATGGACAAACCATGGGACAGAGGAATGTTATTATAACAAGGGGTATGTGAGAGAACAACCTTATGCTCCCCAAGCTCAGGTAGCATCTCCTCAACTTCCACCGATGCCTAGATATCAAGCATGAAACCTACTGATAGCCGTTTTTTCGGCTCTTTGTAATTGCCACAGTGAGTTACCTCACCCTACCAAAATCACCCAAACACTGTGGCTATCCCTACCATTTCACTGTACATAGGCGTGCGTGAGTCACGGGACTTTTCCCATATCTTCTTAAAAACCCTCAGCTAGCTAGTCACTGAGCTAGGTGAGCCAAAATAAAAAATAAAAAAAATAAAAAAAATAAAAGTATATTATGGCCTCTTTGTGTGTAAATATTTCATTGTATATATGGCCTAAATATAGGGATTTTTAATAATTATTTTGGTATTTTATTTAAATATTTCTACTTAGGTGTGTGTTTTATTAAACCGATGTACACCTTCTTTCATCCTCTTACACCATAATTATATATATATATATATATTTTTTTGCCAATATGTACATACTTTAACCTCATATTTTTCCTTTATACAAATCACTCCCACATTTTCACCCTCACCCTCGTGAAAACAAAAAATTGATTTCTACTCATTGGTTACTTTTATTATATTATTTACTTGCATACCTTTTCCTCTTTCACCCAAAATAATTCAAGGAGGGACCATATCATATGATTCCAATATCTTTCCATATCCATAACTCCTCCATATTTTTATTATTATTTTTACTCATTATTCTAACACCATGTGCTCATTGAGCTAAAGTCCATGAATAGTCCATACACTAGTCCCACCATGTATATATTTCTTATTTCACCAATAATCCTCCTCCATGCATGGGTCAAGGGCAACTTGAATGCTTTGTATTATAATATGACAAAGGAGGGGCTCACTCTTGGATGCATTGTACAAATTCAACAAAGGAGGGGACCACTAAAAGACTTTTGCAGGCATAAAAAACAGGCTTTTTGGTGAGAATTTTGGCACCTATCTCCACTCCGAATTTGGAGCGGTGGTCAAAAGAGAAAATGTAGCCCACGCTCTGAATAATCACCCCAAATTTTTTCATGATTTTTGGAGCTACCAGCTGTGAGATATGATTTTTTTAGTGGACCCCAGTTTTCCCATGCTATGCAGCCACACTCTCTCTTCCACTTTATCATTTTCCTCTTTCACACACACTTCTCCACTCATCATCCCCATCTCTCTCACCACTCCTCTCTGCACACTACTCACCTTCTCCTTAACCTTGAAGAATAAGAGAAACCATGGTGAACTCATACCTCCCACACACAATTCCATTCCAAAATTGACCACCTAGTCTCATTTTTCCTCCTCCAAATTACCCATATCTATCAAAAAACCACAAAATTCAGCCTCTTCTCTTAAAAGATAGCATCATGGTGGTTGATTACTCAGCTTCAATTACCTTGTCTCTCAAGGAAGGTCAAGAGTGGAGAAAAAATGTACCGTCAAAGCTAGTGGACCGTCAACAAGCGTCAAAATTGGCCCTACTCAAGACACTTGGAGCATCAACCTTGTAAGAAATCCACCTTTTCTTACCTCTTAAGAGTTTTTCTTCCTTATTTGTATCCTACATGGATACTCCCATTGTAAATATTCAATTCCATTTGTAAATTAATACTAACTCTACTAACACTAACCCACTATGAAAAGTCCCATCACCTCCATTTCTCTCCTCTCTTTTTCCCCACCAACTTCTTGATAATTCCAAGCAAAAGAAATTAGATAAATTGCTGAAAATCTAACTCAACCATGGTTAGAGGAGTAACCCTAGCCTTCAAAATTGCTATAAAAGGAGGGTGTAGCTAGCATAAAATGGGGAAGCCATAAGCAAGAGCACTATGCTATAGCTTGAGAAGCCAAGCTCAACCTCTCTAGAAGGAGCTCTTGAGTGGAAGCTCATTGTCTTATGCATGTGCATGTGTTGTAATAGGGGATTAGCAAGGGAAATCTATGCCATTGTAAGAGAGAGAGTGATCATTCAATTGAGAGTAGGAAATCTATCATTTCTCCTACTAGTGTAAGCCCAACATTCGCTGAATCAAGGAGGGTGGATTTGGACTAATCTTGGATATTTTGTCTCCTTTCCAACGTGAAGTAATGGACAACAATGATGCGTAAGTGTCTTGGTTTTTTTTTAAGTTCTTGATAGCTTGTCTCTGGTGTTGTCATCAATCTAGCCATAAATCCCACATACTGTAAGAGGGCGACAGGGTGGAGAGGACTCCCCTGGCCTTAAGACAGTGATTGGGGTGGCTTTTCTAGTGATGTGTTGTGGTGAAATTTACGCAAGCTATGTTGAACAAGTACTAATCTCACTTTGATTTGTCATGACAGATTTGTAAGAAGGTATTAATGCAACAAGCACCCCCTCCCCCTTTCTCTCTCTTTCTTAAATATATAGTTGTCTTTGCTTGATCATTGCCGATACGTTTCAAAGCAGCCCGAGCACTATCTCTCTCTCTCTCTCTCTCTCTCTCTCTCTCTCTCTCTCTCTCTCTCTCTCGTGTTTTAGTGTGTGAGAGTATTCCATTGGTGTTAGGGTTAGTGTAAATTCCTTGCTTGTTTGTGGGTTGCTCTAACGATTCTCCTCTTTTGCGTCCTAGTTCGCTCTTAAACTAGGTGGTGCCCCTTGTGTAGTTGGGATTTGGCGGTGGGTTTGTTGTTTTGGTTTGTGTTGTGTTGTGCCCCAGCCCCATTGAGCAGCACGGGAGCCTTGAAGGGTGTCTAGAGGCCACTCTTCTTGTTGCCCGCCCCGGACCGCCTCAATTTTGGTGCCCCCACTGAGGACGGCTTGTGTATTTTTGTGTAGAATCAACCTTTAGCATAGTCAAGTAGTTTGCATGAATCACGAAGCTTTGTATGATCCCTTCATTCCCATTGCAAGGCAAAAGGTACACATAATTGTTAGTACTAAGTTGCAATTTCAACGTGTCATTCGTAGGATTTTAGGTCCTCTTAGGTTGGCCGAGATAAACGCTTCAGTAAATCCTTTTATTTTGCCTCTCATTAGGTACGACCTTAGTTTGGACGTCTATATTTTTGTTTTGTTTTAAGCATTAGGACATGCATAGGCCATGGATAATGGCCCAGGAATAGAGGTTTTTCCCTTTCATTTTACTCCACACATTAGAATAAACGTTGCAATTAGTAGAAAGATCCATTTTCAACAACGAATGGTGTTCATGTTTGGTGCCCAAAGAGCAGGAGAAATTCTTGCATCACCAAACCCTGTCATTCTACCTCTCATCAACTACCACACTTCTTTTGATGTACATGTGTTCATTTTATTTTAAAATGAAGTGCAGCCCGGCAAAGTAGTGTGTATGTTTGTTTTTTCTTTGTCCAAGTTGTTACAAGAAACAAAAAAACGATCATTTGTTCTAACTGGGAATGTGTGTGCAGTGAAAGTTCAATCCTTAGAGATCTAGCTCTATTACCAATTGAGTTGCAGGAGCAAGTAGTAAGGCGTCTCCCTCATAACAAGAGGGTGGTGAAGTTAAGACGGAAGGTCCTACGCGTTGATTCCATTTTCCTCTTGTTGTTGGGCACTAAGGAAGACCGCGCATTCATCCAACTAGTGTGTGCCCTAAGATTGGTAAATAGAGTGAAATTTGGCGTTTGGCGAGTGCATTTCACCATTGAGGAAGACTCTTCAGGAAACTTGCGGCCAGAGTTCATGCTTCATAGACTCACATTTGGTGAATTTTTCCCTCATTTGCGTCTTATTAATAGTCTTCCTTTCGCTTTCAACAAAGGAGATAGGGAGCTATTCAGAGCTTGTCTTAATAAAGAGAGCATAGAGAAGATTGCAAATTTGTATAAATTCTCATCCTTCTCTACTTTCTATGACACTTTGTTCATAGAGACATTGTAAATCTCTTTATGCTTTTGAATGATTTAACCATAATCCTAAGGAGTTTTTGTCCAGGAATTTTGTAGCACAAGTGGAGTCTTTAAATCTTGCAAACTTGATTGGACTTGATGAGGATGTTCTTTATGAAATTGTGAGAAGGTTGCCTCACTCCGACTGTGTGGAACTCGAAGGAAAGGAGCTCCTAGTCAATTGCTACTTTCTCACGGCCTTCGACGAGCATGAAGATCTAGTTTTTATACAAACCGCTTGTGCATTGGGAATTGTAGAGCAAGTGCAATTTATCACTTGGGACGTGGTTGCTCTTTTGGATCCAGAAAAGGAAGTTCTAGAGATTTCTGTTTATCGCCTTAGCTTTGAAGAATTTCAACCCTTCTTAGAGCTCATCAATAGTCTACCCTTTTGTTTTGATCAAACAAATCGAGACCTTATTGAAGCTTGGATAGCTGAAGAAGAAAACCTAGAGTGGTATTTTCTCACTTCTTCATTTGCAGGCGAGTGGTTCTAGATCTCTATTGTATCCCTTATTGTAACTCGTGTTGTAATCTTTCATAATAATGGAGAGCCAACGCCAAATGTCTGGATATCCTCTTTTCTTTGGAGAGCCTGGAGAGGATGCAGAATTATTTTTAGCAAATTTCAAGATGTCTTGCCGTATCAAGAGGATAGTAACCGATCAAGAACGTGTAGAAATGTTTGAGGTGGTCCTTAGGAAAGATGCTAGTACTTGGTTTGACTCTTTGCCTGAGGAAGTTAAGGGGAATTACACAGAAGTTTTAAATCGTTTTAAGAGATACTTCTTTGATCCCCAAAACACTCAAAAACTATGGCAAGACATTGTTTCTCATAAGCAAAAAGACTTAGATGACTACTACTTGTACAAGCAAGAGTTTCTACGTCTTTGGGCTCTATGGATACGAAATGTTGCTAACCCTGGTGATGGTGCAGAATTTTTAAAGAAGGAGAGGTTCATAGCCGGACTCTTTCCTGACCTTAAGGTAAAAGTTGAGGCGGGTGCACCTGCTACTTTTGATGCAGCTGAAACTAGGGCTGCTGAGAAGTATAGGAAACTCAAGTGCTTAAGGGGAGAGGTTCCAATAGAAGGTCTTAGAACCAAAGGTAAGTCACAAGCATCAACATCGAGGGAGCTTCCTGAGGTAACGGCGGAAGTAATTGAGAAGTTAAACGAATCTTTAAGCAGCCTGTCAATTCACCTTGCACAAGCTGTAGGTCCAAAGGGACAAGCAAAGAAGTCTGAAGAGCGAGATCCACGACCTAGGAGAGTCTTGCAATGTTGGAATTGCGGAGAGTCTGGACATGGGATGTATAATTGTCCTTGGCCCCGTGGGGAGCCAGGGAGGCCTAACTTGAATTACCCAGTGATGAATGCAGGTGAAGGAACTGGTCAACAACCAAGGCTTCTACAAAGGCCAAATGGACCAAGACCACCTCCACAAGGGGTAGAAGGAGTTCCACCTTTGCCAGATCCAAATGTGCATGTGGTAGAGGTGACAAATTCAAATGAGGTTGACATGGAAGCCAATGGAATTAAGCGTGGCCGAGGAAAAGGTAAAGAGAAAGAAGGAGTCACATCACAGAGTGACCATGGACAAGGCAAGAAGGCAAAGGGAACCAAGGAAACCAAGAGGACTCGACGTCGTATCAACCTCCAAGACTTCCCTCTTGGACATGGTATGGCTCCGTACAACTTGTTGGAAGACATGAGAGGTAAGGGTCCTGATATTTCATGGCCTCAATTTCTTGCATTATGTCCACAAGTTAGGAGGGATTTAACAAGGGCAGTTAGCACTAGGAGAAAGGTAAAAGAGAGTGTGCCTGTTGTAAAAATTGCACAAGCTGAAATGAATGAGGACATTACACCGGTGCTAGACTGTTACATCAAAGGGAGATTGGTTAGGAAAGGTCTAGTGGATGGGGGTGCACAAATTTGCATCATGACAGAGGGACTCATGCAAAAACTAGGCATGCACATCCATGAGACACCTGAAATTAGGGTCAAGATGGCAAACAATAGCAAGGCTAGGTGCGTAGGCATTTGTAAAAATGTTTTTGTGGAGGCCTTTGGCATTAAGAAGGCAGTGGATTTCTATGTCATGTCTACCAAGGGAAATGGTTACCCATTTATCCTAGGAAGACCATGGCTAATGAAAATGCGAGCTTTGCAGGATTGGGAGAGTGGAAAGCTAATTTGCAGGAATGACAATCATAAGAAGGTTGTCTTTGACATGAAGGAGCAACGCCAAGAGGAGCTCCATGAAGAATCATCTCAAAGTGAGACGGAAGAAGGTTGGACCGATAGCACTTCAGAAGAAGAAAGTAGCGGCAGCATTACTGAAGAGGAGTCTTCCATCGAAGTCATGGGGGTAAGGTTTAAGCCAAGCAACCAAGAGACCTCTTGTCAAGGCTTGGAGGAGGTAGGTCCTCAAGAGAACGAAGGTGATCAAGATGAAGGGATGCTGGAAGGTATGCTATCAACAACACTTACAAAGAATGAAAGAGAGGAGTTCAAATGTGTGCTAAGGAAGTTTCCTAGGCTTTTTGCTAAAGACTACACCGATGTGCGTGGAGTAGATGCTGTTCAACACAAAATTGAGTTGAAGCCAGAGGCCACACCTAAGGCTCAGAAGCTACGAAGGCTAGGAGTCATCAAGGAGCAGGCTTTACTCAAGGAGGTAAGAAAGCTTCTAGCAGCAGGGTTCATTTATCCAGTGGAGAATTCAGAGTGGGTCTCTCCTGTTGTTGTCACTCCTAAGAAGAACGACAAGTGGAGGGTGTGTGTGGATTACCGTCCCCTCAATGAGGCAACAAAGAGAGATCACTTTCCCCTCCCATTCCAGGATGAGATACTAAATGAGGTAGCTGGTCATGAGAAGTACACTGTGTGCGATGGTTACTCAGGTTACTTTCAAATAGGGATTGCACTGGAGGATCAATTGAAAACAACCTTTATCACTCCTTGGGGTTGTTATGCTTTTAGAGTCATGCCATTTGGTCTGACAAATGCTCCTGCAACATTCCAACGTTTCATGAATATGGTGTTTCAAGCATTCTTTGGAAAGTCAATTAGGGTGTTCATTGATGATTTCTGTATTTATAGCTCAAAATCATTGCATCTACAAAGGGTAGAAGAAGGTTTAAAGAAGCTCTACGACATGGGAGGTCAACTCAACCCCGACAAGTGCCATATAGGTGAGGATGAAGTAATCTTGCTTGGTCATAAAGTTTCTTACAAAGGCATTGAAGTGGATCCTTCGAAGGCAAAGGCTCTTATTGAGCTACCATCACCCAAGAGTCTTAAGGAGGTCATCTCATTCATTCAAAAGGTGAAGTATATGTCACGCTTCATTCACTTAGCCTCGGAGTTACTTCACCCTTTGCAAAAGTTGACACAACAAGTAGAATTTGCATGGTCTGATGAGCTTGAAGAGTACTTTTGTAACATTAAAGTCATTTTGTCAGAGCTACCAACACTCATGCCTCCTTGTTGGGAGTACACATTCTTTGTTAGCTCTAGTGCTGGGAAAGAAACAATTGGTGCTGTGTTGCTACAACAAGATCCCCACAGTACAAGGATGCGACCCATCTACTTTGCTAGTAGGGTCATGAATGCTTTGGAGAGAGACTACACAGAAGCAGAACTCATGATGCTTTCTCTCATGTTTGCGGTGAGAAAGTTTAGATCCTACCTGCTACCAAAACCTTTTGTAATTCTCACTGCAGAAAATTTGTTCCCTTGGGTGTCATCTCAAATGAATCTTAGTACTAGGATCTCAAAGTGGATTATGGAGTTGCAAGAGTTTCAATACTCTTTCAAGGTAGAAGATAGTGTGCGTGCACAATTGGCAGGGATTCTCACTTATAGGGTGCACGAAAAGGAGATTAAGGTGCCTGAAGTAAAGACCCTACCATTGCCACCACCAAAAAGTATTCCTAATGCTTTTACTTTGTTCTTTGATGGAGCTTTTCGTCGAGCCACAGGAAAAGCAGGGGGAGGGCTAGTGTTGCTCAACCCAAGTGGAGAGGTGGTCATGAAAGAGAAGTTCAATCTACCAAGTTCAGCTAGCAACAATGAAGCAGAATATGACACTCTACTTCATGGTTTGAAGATGTGCATTGGCCAAGGGATACAACGCCTCATGGTAAAGGGAGATGCACTTCTCATTGTTAAACAGATTTTAGGCATTTGGGCATGCAAGAATGAGAGCTTACGGACAAAAGTTCATGCCATTCGTAGATTGTTTAATCAATTTGAAGAAGTGCAACTATATCATATTCCTAGGAAACAGAATGAAGATGCTGATTTACTTGCACAACAAGCCGTTGCATGTGTAAAGAAAGAAGTGCAGGTCATCATGGTGGCGGCTGCTGTGAAGCAACCGAGGTACCAGGGATTGGAGTCATTGGCTCCCATCATTGGCTACATTTTGGAGGGTGAGTTTCCACCAGACTTCACAAAAGCTCAGAAGAGGAGACTCATGAAGAAGGCAAGCGTATATCTCTTCCTAGAAGGCTCCCTCTATCAAAGAGGGAAGGATCAAGTGTGCAGACGAGTACCAACTATTAAGGAAATTCCAGCCATTCTAAAAGGTTTGCATGAAGAGGCATGTGGTGGTCATTTTGCCCAAGAATTAACTGTGAAGAAGATTTTGCTTTCGGGGTATGTTTGGCCAAGTTTGCATGTGGATGTTCAACATTGGTGTAAAAGCTGTCACACTTGTCAGATAAATGGAAATAGAAGGTTGGTGCATGGCCCGAGGCAAATAGTGCTTGCAAATGGACCCTTTGAAAAGTGGGGCATTGATGCTATGGGTCCTCTGCCTAGGACAAAAAATGGTAAACTCTACATTCTAGTGGCTGTAGACTATATGACTAGGTGGGTGGAAGCACAAAGTGTGGCAAAGGTAAATGAGAAGACAGTAAGCAAATTCGTCTACACTCACATTTGTTGTAGATTTGGCACACCTTTGGAGATTGTTTCTGATAATGGTCCAGGGTTTAGAAAAGGATTGCTCACAGAAGTTTGTGAAGAGCTTCACATTCTACATCGTCATAGCACACCATACTACCCACAGTCAAATGGTTTGGTGGAGAAGGCTAATGGTGTCATTGCAGGAATCATTAGAAAGATGGTGCAAAACAAGACAAAATTATGGGATGACTTCTTGGATGGTGCCTTGTGGGCGTATCGAACCACATATAGGGAAGCCACGGAGTTCACACCATTTCACTTGGTCTATGGTCAAGAGGCTTTACAGCCAATTGAGCTAAACATTCCAACAATGCGACTTCATGGCAAATCAGCACAAGATGATCAAGAGGTATGGATGGATCGACTTCTTACGTTAGTGGAGCTTGAGTGGAAAAGAGAAGCAGCATACGAGTGCTACAAGAGGAAAGCCACACAAGCGAAAGAAACGCACGACAAGAAACTGAAGGACAAAGGCATCAAGGAAGGAGAGCTTGTGCTAAGGTATGACAATCGACTTGACAATCGTTTTGATGCCAAGTTTGAAACTAGATGGCAAGGGCCATACATAGTCAAGAAGGCTTTCAATTCTAGTACTATCATCTTATGGACTTGAATGGTAAAGAGCTCTCCAGGAAGGTAAACGGGTATCGCTTGAAGCCCTATTTGAGTCGCCTTCTACCAAAGGATCTACCAAAGATCTGTCCAAAGGCCGCTGTCTCATGTAAGTATTGTTACATGAAGCATGAGTGTAACTCCAGCCAAAATTCTGAGGGGCCAAACAATGAAGATCTCGTCAAGGACTCTGAAGCACTCTCTTTGGAAAAGATGCTCTATGATGGTACATGAATATACCATCATCCAGGGGGAGGGCTAATGATAGCCATTTTTTCGGCTCTTTGTAATTGCCACAGTGAGTTACCTCACCCTACCAAAATCACCCAAACACTGTGGCTATCCCTACCATTTCACTGTACATAGGCGTGCGTGAGTCACGGGACTTTTCCCATATCTTCTTAAAAACCCTCAGCTAGCTAGTCACTGGGCTAGGTGAGCCAAAAAAAAAAAAAAAAATAAAAAAAAAAAGTATATTATGGCCTCTTTGTGTGTAAATATTTCATTGTATATATGGCCTAAATATAGGGATTTTTAATAATTATTTTGGTATTTTATTTAAATATTTCTACTTAGGTGTGTGTTTTATTAAACCTATGTACACCTTCTTTCATCCTCTTACACCATAATTATATATATATATATATTTTTTTGCCAATATGTACATACTTTAACCTCATATTTTTCCTTTATACAAATCACTCCCACATTTTCACCCTCACCCTCGTGAAAACAAAAAATTGATTTCTACTCATTGGTTACTTTTATTATATTATTTACTTGCATACCTTTTCCTCTTTCACCCAAAATAATTCAAGGAGGGACCATATCATATGATTCCAATATCTTTCCATATCCATAACTCCTCCATATTTTTATTATTATTTTTACTCATTATTCTAACACCATGTGCTCATTGAGCTAAAGTCCATGAATAGTCCATACACTAGTCCCACCATGTATATATTTCTTATTTCACCAATAATCCTCCTCCATGCATGGGTCAAGGGAACTTGAATGCTTTGTATTATAATATGACAAAGGAGGGGCTCACTCTTGGATGCATTGTACAAATTCAACAAAGGAGGGGACCACTAAAAGACTTTTGCAGGCATAAAAAACAGGCTTTTTGGTGAGAATTTTGGCACCTATCTCCACTCCGAATTTGGAGCGGTGGTCAAAAGAGAAAATGTAGCCCACGCTCTGAATAATCACCCCAAATTTTTTCATGATTTTTGGAGCTACCAGCTGTGAGATATGATTTTTTTAGTGGACCCCAGTTTTCCCATGCTATGCAGCCACACTCTCTCTTCCACTTTATCATTTTCCTCTTTCACACACACTTCTCCACTCATCATCCCCATCTCTCTCACCACTCCTCTCTGCACACTACTCACCTTCTCCTTAACCTTGAAGAATAAGAGAAACCATGGTGAACTCATACCTCCCACACACAATTCCATTCCAAAATTGACCACCTAGTCTCATTTTTCCTCCTCCAAATTACCCATATCTATCAAAAAACCACAAAATTCAGCCTCTTCTCTTAAAAGATAGCATCATGGTGGTTGATTACTCAGCTTCAATTACCTTGTCTCTCAAGGAAGGTCAAGAGTGGAGAAAAAATGTACCGTCAAAGCTAGTGGACCGTCAACAAGCGTCAAAATTGGCCCTACTCAAGACACTTGGAGCATCAACCTTGTAAGAAATCCACCTTTTCTTACCTATTAAGAGTTTTTCTTCCTTATTTGTATCCTACATGGATACTCCCATTGTAAATATTCAATTCCATTTGTAAATTAATACTAACTCTACTAACACTAACCCACTATGAAAAGTCCTATCACCTCCATTTCTCTCCTCTCTTTTTCCCCACCAACTTCTTGATAATTCCAAGCAAAAGAAATTAGATAAATTGCTGAAAATCTAACTCAACCATGGTTAGAGGAGTAACCCTAGCCTTCAAAATTGCTATAAAAGGAGGGTGTAGCTAGCATAAAAGGGGGAAGCCATAAGCAAGAGCACTATGCTATAGCTTGAGAAGCCAAGCTCAACCTCTCTAGAAGGAGCTCTCGAGTGGAAGCTCATTGTCTTATGCATGTGCATGTGTTGTAATAGGGGATTAGCAAGGGAAATCTATGCCATTGTAAGAGAGAGAGTGATCATTCAATTGAGAGTAGGAAATCTATCATTTCTCCTACTAGTGTAAGCCCAACATTCGCTGAATCAAGGAGGGTGGATTTGGACTAATCTTGGATATTTTGTCTCCTTTCCAACGCGAAGTAATGGACAACAATGATGCGTAAGTGTCTTGGTTTTTTTTAAGTTCTTGATAGCTTGTCTCTGGTGTTGTCATCAATCTAGCCATAAATCCCACATACTGTAAGAGGGCGACAGGGTGGAGAGGACTCCCCTGGCCTTAAGACAGTGATTGGGGTGGCTTTTCTAGTGATGTGTTGTGGTGAAATTTACGCAAGCTATGTTGAACAAGTACTAATCTCACTTTGATTTGTCATGACAGATTTGTAAGAAGGTATTAATGCAACAAGCACCCCCTCCCCCTTTCTCTCTCTTTCTTAAATATATAGTTGTCTTTGCTTGATCATTGCCGATACGTTTCAAAGCAGCCCGAGCACTATCTCTCTCTCTCTCTCTCTCTCTCTCTCTCTCTCTCTCTCTCTCTCTCTCTCTCTCTCTCTCTCGTGTTTTAGTGTGTGAGAGTATTCCATTGGGGTTAGGGTTAGTGTAAATTCCTTGCTTGTTTGTGGGTTGCTCTAACGATTCTCCTCTTTTGCGTCCTAGTTCGCTCTTAAACTAGGTGGTGCCCCTTGTGTAGTTGGGATTTGGCGGTGGGTTTGTTGTTTTGGTTTGTGTTGTGTTGTGCCCCAGCCCCATTGAGCAGCACGGGAGCCTTGAAGGGTGTCTAGAGGCCACTCTTCTTGTTGCCCGCCCCGGACCGCCTCACTACCAGGATCTGTAGGCGTAGAAAGACCACAACCAGTGTTGGGGCAACAACCACCCCTACCAGGATTACGACCAGTCAGCATAAGATACACACCAACCGTAACTGAACCAGAAGAGAAGTCTTTGGTTCCTATGCATGCATATTACGAAGATCCCAATGGATATGCTGCAAATCCTGTCTATTATCCACTGAAAGAACCCCCAATGCCAGAACCATGGAGCATGATAGGAAGTATAGGACCACCAACAAGTGCACAGGCAGCAGGAGAAGGAAGATATAGCTTGGATGAACAAAAATTGTTGTTCATAGCCAACGGAGGCATGGGCGGAGGCACAACGGAGGCATGATAGGAAGTACAGGACCACCAACAGCTGCACAGGCAGCAGGAGAAGGAAGATATAGCTTGGATGAACGAAAATTGTTGTTCATAGCCAATGGAGGCATACCAACAAAAGAGGAGCTCAAGGAGCACCTTAACAGCCTAAGGGACCCTGCTACAAGTGTGGTGGAGACCATTGGCTAAGAGACTGTCCTCATGATGAGATCATTAGAGTCAACGCATATTGCACTGAGTGCGGAGTTACTCATTTGATTCTTGATTGCCCTAAGAACTCGAACAAAGGAGAAAAACTACCTTGAACATGCTGGAAGCAGTGCCTTCCAATGGAGGGTCAAAAAACGAGACAATAATACCTATTCAGGCAGTGACACGAGCCCAAGCTCAAAGAATGACGAATGAACCCATAATTGAAGAGCCAAAAACCGATACCCCAAGTTCAAAAGCAAAAAATCAAAGAAGCACTTGGAAAGCTAGAAAGGCGCGTATGAAAGCCAGAAGAGAACGAGAGCAAACGTCTCTATCCGAGGAGTTAAAACACAGGAAGGATAGATTAGAGTGGTTAGAAGATCTAGCTATTCTAAGATCACACACTGCGGCAACCGTAACACCCAAGGAAATAGCAGAACCCAAAAGTGCAGGATCAAGAGGATCAGTATTGGCAAAAAAGGTAAATGAGCAGTTAGACACGCTTTTAAAATCCTACGAAGCCAGGCTAAAAAACAACCAAACCCAAGAGCAAAGATGTATGACTTATCCATATGCTGAAATAGAAAAATAGATGTTAGAAATGTGTCGAAAGATGATTGAAACAGCTCAATCTTTGATAGAAAACCCGCTTGGTAAACCTGCAAGTTGGCATGAAGTACCAGCTCCAACCCCTATCAAACCAGAAACAAGTAGACACGAAGGAGAGACTCACAAATGCCTCTGAGTCTAGGGGAGAACCTATCATAGTGCCAAATACAACAGATGAGACAAGCGATAGTTTTCAACCTAAAGCATTGGTAGAAATGGGTAAGGATTGTAATGGTCTAGAAGCAAATCCGTGAGGCCAACGAAGCTAACAGGGTGAGTTACCACATGAATAGCACGAGAAAAGAAAAAAATGAGATGTTACCTCCTATTGAAGAATTTGAGGCAAGATCACAAATGAACTTTGATATGCATTCACAAGGGGGAGACCAGGGATCAATTAGTTCGGGGCACAGCCAACCAGACTCACTAAAAACTCTACCCTCTTACCTAGGAGAGTATGAAGCCAAGTCTGAGGTGAGAGCAATCCCATCTCAAAGAATTTCTTCTAATAGAGTGATGGATTCACAAGGGTTGATTGAGTTATTGTCCACCCATGTGGCATGCACAATCACATTAGCCAAACTCCTGAGGTTACGACCAAACATGTGGACCACAGTAGGCAAATGCTTAGAAAAATTTGGAGTAAAAGACCCCACCTCGAAGCTTCAAGAAGGGATCAGAGAATTGGACAGGCCTCAACTAGACACTAGGCCAGTACCTTTAAACAAGGTTGGAGAATATTGTGAGGTAGAAGATGGAAACACCACGCTAGCAATAGATTTCCAAGGAGTAGTTTCCAAAGCTATTCTTGACAGTGGATCGCGAGTCGCTATTGCCACCAAGGAAATCTAGAAAAAATGGTGAAAACCGGCTTTGAGATCTACCATAATGAAATTGCAATTGGCAGGATGGGTTCATGGAAAAGCCTCTAGGACTCTTAGAAAAAATAATTGTCACCTCGTGCGGAATCGAGTATGAGCATACATTTGCAATAGTCGATTTTGACAAAAAGAACAATTACGAGATCATCTTCAGAAGACTGTTCATGAGACAATTAAAGATGGTCCAGGATTGGGGTTACGAACACATATACCTCAGACATGGCGAGACTACAACCAAAATACACCTAAAAGACCATGGTTACAACGATGTTAACCAGACACGAGTGGAAGAGTTTGATTGAGCTACATTGGCAGGGTCCTAACTCCCAGCATGGTTAGGGCAACAAAAAGAGCTATGGATGTGCGAAGATTCACATTGTGGGAGCTTAAAAAGAGAGTAATTCTTCTTAGAGAGAGCTATTGAGGACAAGGATTATATTCCAGAACCCTTTCCTGAAGATGCCTTAGAACCTCTGGAATGGGAACACATACTAGCAACATTGGATGTCTATACCATTACAGATAGCCCAACGACAAAATTTGTGATAAGGATGGCTATGATGTGCTACCCTACTACATGGTAAGCCTTATACGAGGAGGAGATGAGATTGTAGAACCACCAGAACAAGAAGAGTTTTATAACTCCTATGAGCATCTGGAGGTACATAACGATGCAGATAACGAGTGTTCAGACAGCTCAAGCGAGCGTGGGGAGAAAACAACGAATATCAAGTTTTATGATTTTTCCAATCAGCACCCTAGACGCCAGGAACGCTATAGGAAAAAAAGAGCAGAAAACAAAATCAGAGAGAACCTGATGCCCATGATAAAAGATAAAACTCACTATCTAATGCTTGTCAAAGTAGAGGATTGTGTAAAAGACCAAATATCAAAAAGATTCTCGAGAGTGCGAAGGGAACGGAGGCAAGAGGAAATAAAACAAGTACAGAAGAATAAAACAGAAACAAAATCACAAAAATCAAAACAGGAAAAAACTAAAGACCCAGAGTGGACCAAATTGGAGCGTAAAAAGAAATACCAAGAACTGAAACGGTCAGTATGAGAGGTATGGATTACTGAGGGAGAAAGTGATGGTAAGGAGGAGTCAGAAAAAGGAAACATGAATGTACCATCTCACTATCAAAAATTCACCATCCAGGACAGAAAAATCATAATGACACCACTAGTCAGGGAAAGAATAAACCAAAAATCTTACAATGGGCCGGAATGCAAAAGCCTCAGCCGGTCTATATCGCAACTGATTTAGAGCCTGAAGAAGAAGAACGGCTAACACAACTTCTCAAGAAGTATAAAGATGTGTTTGCATGGTCCTACAAAGACCTCAAAGGAGTTGATCCATCGATATGCCAACATACAATTCTTTGAAATCAGATGCCAAACCTAGCAAACAACGTCCTTATACATATAATAACACATTTTCTAAACGAATCAAAGAGGAGATTGACAAGCTGATGGATGCTGAATTCATCTATGAAACCGAGTATACAGATTGGGTGTCACCCATTGTGGTTGTCCCCAAAAAGAATGGAAAGTTGTGAGTGTGTGTAAACCTCAAAAAGGTAAATGCAACCACCATAAGGGATAACTATCCCTTGCCGATCACAGAACATGTACTTGAGAGGGTGGCTAGAAAACGGGCTTATTCCTTTCTAGATGGTTTTCAGGGTATAATCAATTGGCAATTGCAATAGAGGATCAACACAAAATAGCATTTGCCACAGAATGGGGAATATATGCGTATAGAGTTATGCCTTTTGGCTTAAGCAATGCCCCAGCTACCTTTCAAAGGTTAATGACGCATGCGTTCAAAGAATACCTGAGAATATTCTTAGAAATATATATGGATGATCTTTGTGTACAATCTCTTCTACGAGAGGAACATATTGACCATTTACAAAAGGTATTTGAGAAGTGCAAAACATATCGAATTTGTCTTAACCTAGAAAAGTGCATTTTTATGGTTAGGCAAGGCCGCATCTTAGGACATATTGTCTCAAGAAATGGCATAACCACTGACCTAGACAAAATCAAAGTCATAGTAGACTTGCCCAGGCCTACTAATGCGAAACAAGTGAATCCTTCATGGGACACTGCGGATATTACCGAAGATTCATATATATGTATGCAGTCATTGCACAACCTCTGTATCGTTTGTTAGTCATTTTCGACTGGATGGAGGAGTGTGAAACTTCATTCCAAAAGCTGAAGGAAAACCTTGTATCAGCACCTGTACTTAAAGCACCAGATTAGGAAAAGATATTCCATGTTCACATTGATGTATCTGCATATGAAATTGGGAGTATTCTGGCTCAACTTGAAGACAGAACAATGGATTTTCCAGTTTGTTATGCAAGGCAACAGTTAAATAGTGTAGAGAAGAACTACACAACCACCGAAAGAGAGGGGTTAGGAATGATTTATGTTGTAAAGAAATTTCGGCTTTATTCGCAACAAACAAATTTGTGTTCTTCACAGATAATCAGCTCTTTTGTATCTGGTAAATAAACCATGCAATACTGGGAGAATTGTACGCTGGTTTATTATATTGCTAGAGTTTGACTTCACAGTAGTGGTAAAAAAGGGTAAAACTCATCTACGGGCGGATCATCTTTCAAGATTGCAAAACGGGGAAGCTCTTGAAGGAGTAGATGATGACATACCTGATGCGTATCTTTTCAATATTGAAATGATACCCAAATGGTCTCATGAAATTGTTATTATTCTTTCCTTTAGAGATAGATTTGATAACAAGGAAGACAAATCCAAACAAAAAACTTCCAGTTGATTGCAGGACGAGTGTATCATCTAAGCTCGGACCAAATTCTACGATTATGTATAAATCCGGAGGAATATAAGTGTTATCTTGAAGAAGCACATGTCCAAGATTATGCATTTCATTTTTCAACAATGAAAACACACCAAAGACTGAAACAATTAGGATTTTATCGGCCAACTATGTATGCTGACACACATGCTTATGTTAACAATTGTACTATATGTAGTGCCAAACGACCAGTGGATCACGCGACATTGTTTCAGGTAAACATTGCACCTGCACGGAGTCAATATATCATTCATTTCTTGACCACAAGGACATTTCCTGAAAACATAACAAAAACACGAAAAAGGTCTATAGAGCTGGAGGCTTGCGACTTTAATTTAATTGGGAACCAACTCTATAAGCGAGGAAAGGACAATCAACTTAGAATCAGTGCAAGTGAAAGTGAATACCTGCTGATTCTAGAACACGCACATGGAAGAATAAGTGGAGGCCATTTTTCAAGCGATAAGATGACAAAAATTATCTTAACCGCAGGAATATGGTGGCCTACATTGCATATGGATGCTGAGGAGTTTGTAAAGCGTTGTGATGCATGTCAGCGCACCAAGGTGCTGATAAAGAGAGATGAGATGCCACTACGGCCAATGATGGGAGCAAGGGCATTTTCAAAATGGGGCATTGATTTTGTGGGACCTATTTCACCCCCTGCATATCGCACCCATACCCAATATATCATTGTGGATACGGACTATCTCACAAAATGGGCGGAAGCCAAGGCAATACAAAAAGCAAACGCACAAACTAAAGCACAATTTCTATATGAGAATGTCTTTGTACGATACGGATTACCAATTTAGAAATTGTCAGTTATCGAGGGACACATTTTTTTAATGAAGTCATTGAATATCTGCTAGAGGAATTCACGGTCATACATAGAAAATCTTCTCCATATTATCCACAGGCAAATGGACAAGCTGAGGCCACAAATAAAACACTATGCACTGTTTTGACTAAAATTGTAACAGAATCAAGAACAGATTGGGATCAACAGCTACACTCAACACTATGGGCATACAAGGTAGCTTACAAAACGTCAATAAGAACAACACCGTAAAACATGGTGTTTGGGCTAAATGCTATATTACCCATAGAGTTTTTAATTCCAACTCTACGAGTAGCAAAACGCTTAGAATGGACAGGGCATAAGCTCTCTTCAAGAATAGATGATCTTGAAAAGTTAGATGAACTTTGCTTGAGAGCTGTAGCTTCGATCTATGCTAAAAAGAGAAGACGAAAAGAGTTTTTTGACAAGCATGTGCGCACGAAAGAGTTCAAAACAGGTGATTATGTACTTTTGTATACCTTGAAGCAACATGCCAAGAAACTTAAAAAGCGAGGGATGGGACCCTTTGTGATTAGTGACTTATCACAAAGTGGAGCTATCAAGATTGCTACATTAGCAGGGGAAAAAATGCCAAATTGGATTAGTGGGTGTCGATTAAAGAAATATCATTTACCACTAACATAGGATATGCTTCAAAAAATCCATCAAGAAAAACAACAGATGAAGGAGAAACAGAGGGTACGAGAAGAAGCTCAAGCAGACGCAAAAGAACGCATTGCAAAAAGACGGCTTCTACGACAACAACAACAATGTGGATCACCGTTGCGAATCAATGCCATTCAACTAACGAATTTTGATGAAGACACAGTGGAGCCAATAATAAAGGCAAAGTGGGTAGCAATCAAGTTGAATCGATGGCATTGCTTGATTCTGGAGCTCACGCAAATCTAATCTCTTACAGATTATACAAATAGCTCAAGCCCAAAGGTCAATTACATCCTACTCCACAAGTGTTGGAAAGTAGTGCATCACATTCGCTAAAAACATTGGGCTAGATTATATTGCATGTACAACTACATCAATATATTTACCCACACAAGTTTTATGTGCTCGAGGATGAAAGCACACAACACCCCATGTTGTTGGGACAACCTTGGCAAAAAGAGTATAATGTGCAGATAGATTAGAATGCAGATGCAGTCAAAATTCAGCATCCACAAGAACAATAGGTGGTAGCCTTTGCTCAGCAACCATGGAAGAATCAGATGGCAGCAATACAATCACTGGATAAGGAACCAAAAGGATGGGTGCCGCTAAAGAACAACACGCTACGCATGGCTAACAAATAGGGGACTGCCAACCATGTTCACTACAAACATCCAACCAAATAGACCGTAGTGCTAAGATCAAGGTTAGCAACACGTGACAAACAAGTATGGGTGCAGACAAACAGCAATACAAAAGAAGAAGCAGACAGTTCAACCAAAAACCAAGGGAATAAAACAGATATGAATCCCAAAGAAAATGCTCAGCAAAAACTTAAATACAACTCGCATTTGGATCCCGAAACCAAAGCAACAGGAACTCCCTTCAGTACAAGCAAAATCGTCATACCGACACACACAACATAAGAAACCGGCAAACCGATCTTTGTGGGTGCCAATCCAGTAGCAAAACAAAAAACCTGCAAAGAAAAGCTACAAATGGAAAGCGAAAGAGACAAAGTCTATGGCCACTTCCGCCACGACCATTCTCTCCAAGGAGACGACTACGGCCCTATAGACAATAGCGGCAAATCAAGCGACTTTTGCAAGAAAAACGATCAAACAAAGAGCGATAGAGTTACAACTTCTACTTGCAAAGAAAATCTGCCGACCAAATCAACAACAAACAGGAAACCTCGACGGAGAATTCCAATAAGCATATTGCTTATACCCTCCTCTTGCACAACATTGATTTTTCCATGCATTAACTGAGTATGCATCATATAGGGCCACATTACACGGCCAAGCATTAGCACAAGTTTTCACCCATGCACGGCACATACACCGAGGCGATACCTTATCGTCTGGGAGGACTCTAGCTAGGAGGGGGGGAGGCATTCTCAAATGCGGACCCAATGGAAAAAAGAGCAAAAAAGGGCATGTTTTTCGACTGTTTTAAAGGGTTGTCGTTTGATTGCAATTTTTTTTGGACTAACCCAAGTATATATGCCCTTATACAACACGAATCTACAAGTATATGGGGCCAAATGCCAAATCAAACCTCTAGGTGTGTGTATATACGTAAAAATAGCCATTTTTCGGGCAAATATTGGTAAAACGGAGAAATCTGGCCATAAAAATTGCATGTGAGTGTATATAGTGCTTTGCGGTGAGTTTTTTGGTTTATTATGATTTTTGGGGACTTTTTGGGTTTAATTCGCTATTTTTCTTTCAATTTTACTAATTTTCGACAGAAAAACTTCAAAAATACAAAAAGTAGGTGAAAAACGATCGTAATGAAAAAAAAAAGATACAGGGATGATCAGTGACTATAGGAAAACCCATGGTACAATGGGGGTGCAATTATGAGAATGGAGCGGAAAGCGTGTTTTGACCAGATTTTGACCGAAACGTCAAATTTCTCGTAAACTAGGCAAATGGAGTCCAAATCAAGAAATTTTTAAGCCTAAACCGCATCTCGCAAGAAGTTGGGAGCACATGTCAAATTTCATGAAAAGTGGTTCGGGGACCCCATTATAAGAAATTTTCACTTCATTTTAAGCTCATTTCCACTATTGCCTTTTGAGAGAGAGCTCCTGCCACCTAGAGCGAACGAGACTTCCAGCAGCTTCTACGATGCGCACGACCACCCAACAGGCTCCAGACATGAGAGGTATGCTCACCACCTTGAGCTTTTCGTGCATGTTTGTTGTTTTGTCGCAAAAACTAGCGTAGGGTTCACACAGAAAGGGAGCAGTAGAGACCTACAGGTAGAAGTGGCCACCTAACGGCTAACTCAAAAGCAATGAGACTTCATCGGCAGCTTACCCTAGCATAGGAGACTACTTTTGGATGTCCAAAGGTAGTAGAAAACCATCGGAAAAAACACTAATTCCTAGAGCCCCGCAAAAGGCCACCAAATGGGAAATCGGCGGAAAGGCGCCCAAATGCTACCAAAACTCATGGGTAGGAGCATCTCAACATGCTCGACAAGTCTATGTAGCCCACATGACCATGCGGTGACCCGAAGCGGCACTAAACTTCACAAACGGCATCAGACACACAAAGCGTCAAATATCTCTCGTGGCCAAATCGCATGTCCGTTTGCACCAAACTTCACGAGCGGCTTTCTTAGACCATCAAAAACCAAGTCCTATGGTGGTAGACCACCACAAGTCATTGACGACATGAAAATGCAACCATGAGCGCTTCCATAGTGAAAAATTGCCAAACGGAGCTCCGGTGAAGCCAAAGTCGACAAAAAACCATATGGCAAGGATTCCCAAGGGACCGTGAAGCTATGGAGACCAACATCGAGAAATTTCATCGCCGAAAAGCACTCCAAAAGTCAGAAAATGGCTCGAAAGCTCTGAAATCCACACAGGGAGTTTCTTTCTATCTATTTGAGTTTTTTTTTTAAATAGGGCTTAAAAGGGACTCAGGGGGGGGGGGGGCTCAGGGCAAGCACCAGTAGTACTTCCAATAAAAATTTCATCAGGAGACATCCTACGCGTAGGATGTCTTAGGGCCAAATCTGGGCACCAAACCGAACATTTCTCATCACACACCGCTTCTGAATAGCCTGTACAAGCTAGCCACCAAGTTTCATCACATTTGGACAAAAATTGACCTCATGTGCACAAAAAACGCAGAGTCAGGGCATAGAGGCAATAATGGGCCATAGACCTACCAAAACTTGTCCAAATCACATGAAACTTGCACAATACATTCATGAGCACATTGCCAACCTATCTGTGTGGTCATATGTAAAAAATGATGAAATAGACATCCTACGTGTAGGATGTCTAAATGACATTTTTGGCCCCCAGATGGTATTTTTCAACTCCATATCTCTTTATGACACTTTCATGAGCTCATATATCAAATTTCAAGCCATTCCCATCACTTTTGGCCCCCAACACCTCCAAGATGCATTTTTTGAGCCCAAAAACACAACACATGGTCTTACCAATACCAATTCTTGTCCAAATCAAAATCCAAGAGTAGGGCCATGTTCCACATGCCAAGAGCTACCCACAAAACCAATTTCAAGCTATTTTGATGAAAAAGACATCCTACACGTAGGATGTCTCCAACATGATTTTGACCTGCTGTGCAAGAAATGATTTCATGGGAGCCATTGCCATGGTGCAAGAAGCTCATATATCAAATTTCAACCCATTTGAATATCATTTTCCACCTGTTGTGGACATCCTACCCAATTTGTGAGCCTAAAGCCTGAATCTGCCCAAAAATGCACTTTTTGATGCCCAAACCTAATCCCCCAATCACATAGCCATGTTGCACAGGTCAAGGGCCACTAGCCTGCCAAGTTTCACCAAAAACTGATGAAATAGACATCCTACGCGTAGGATGTCTAAATGATAAATTTTGGCCAGAATGATACTGTGAGCACATGCACAGTTTCCCTAGTTCCTTTTAAGTTTTATTTTCAATTTTCAAGTCATTTGGATAGTTAGAACTCAGTGTCTCAGCTAATATGAAAAAAAGCTAACTGCGGACTACTGAGTGCAACAAGATCTATGGCAGCCGCAAAATCACCAGCAAAGAAGAAAAGGATGACAATAAAAGATTATTTAGAAGAAGTGGAGCCATTTGTCATCCCAGAAGGAACCCTGAAGCCAACCAACACATGGATTCAGGATGATTTGCTAGAGTCCAATGATCTGAAGATCTACCAAGGCGTGGTCAAGGATCCTGAAGGAAATGCAATAGAGCTACCCATGATACCATGGGAGCTCAATGAGTTTTTCAGAAGCAAGATGGGAGAGTACTTAGAGAAGTTCGAACTTCATAACTACTTTGAAGCTTTGCCAACGGGAATTGACATCAAAAGAGTGTGGGAATTTGTAACTACTATCAAAGAAGATGGAGTGGCCAGAGTCACTGATCTGTAAGGCAAGCCGGACACCATGATTATTATCACAGGGAGGGTGGTGGCAGCTGCACTAGACATCTCCAACAAAGGAGATAGTGTGACCAAGAGAAGAGATGAATTCAAGGTGTACTCAGAAAAGAAGAACAACTACACGTTTGAAGATACTTGGTAGTGATTGGTATGGTTGCATTGGATTCATCTCCCTCAAAGTATTGTCCCAACTTCTTAAGAGGTATTTCTACAACAGGGTTTGCATCTAGGTTCGTTGTGGATCTAAGTGCTCCTCCTCTATTGGCATCTCCCCAGCTCCATCCATCTATGCAAATTGTGGTAGCCCGACCTTCAGTTCTCCATGGAGGAAAGCTCAAAGAGCTAAGAATAGCTCAGGGTCTCCATATAGTTTGGACATGATGGTGGTTCTAACTTCGGAAGCCATGGAATCCATCAATCTGACAATATTTAACGGCACCTTTTGGGCTTCAGTCGCTTGATGTGGGGAAGATGGGATCTCCATTTCTTCGATAGGGCTAGGTAGTCTCCTCTGTAAACATTCTTTCCAACAAGAAGTGAGTACGCCCACTTTCCCATGACTTTAAGTCCCTTTCTTCTTGGATGACACTAGGTATGGCTAAGGGTCTATGGAATTTCTGAGGTTGTTGTTGTGTAGGGAACATTGTGTCTGTAATCTGAATCTGCCTAGGTGCTGGCTCTAGATCCCTTTGGGTATCTTCTACCAAACTCCTTAATTGCTTGACTTGCTCGATCTCCTCTGTAGAGTTTGGATAAGTTACTATCTTCTTCTTGGATCATGGCCATTGTGGCTCATGACGATCTTCCTTGTTGGTTTCTTTCTTAGTGGTTGTAATAGTCTCCATGGTTTCACCTAAATCAGAATCCTCTTCATCGTCGTTCATATATACGGGGTCGTCACCAGTTCCTATGTTGGTATTTGAATTGGGGCCCGACTTTGCTGCTTTTTGCGATCTCTTTCTTAGTGTTTTCTTTTTCTTCTGAGATTGGGTAATTGATGATGTGTTCTTTATTCAAGAATATAATTTTGTTTTTGGAGCATCGATCGTGTGATTATGTTTACTAGTACCACCGGTGCACTTGGTGATGGCTCCTCGGTAACCTCAATCAAGTTTAATGGCGTGATCTTTGGCGCATTTGGATTATTCGGACATTGGGAAATCAAATGATCTATGCCACATCGATTATACATGAGTATTGGCATTGTAGATGTGCTCGCTTGATTGGTTTACATTAGTGTGGTGCTCTTTTGTAGCCTAATAGGACACTCGGCCACATGATGTGGAACTCCATACTCATAGCATTGAAGAGGTGGTCTCTTGGCAGTGTAATTGATATTTTGGCCTCTTGCAGCAAGAGTAGCTACTTGATAGACAGGTTTGACTTGTCCCCAATAGTCCTTCATGTAGTATTGTGGACTTTCTTCAAGCGCATCCATCCCATAGGCAATATTAGGGTCTATATCTTCCTCACAACCTTCCAAACAATCAATAGATGACTCACAACCCACTTGATTCACAAAAGTGATTCTCAGATGTGGTGGTTGCGGTCGTAGTATTGGAGGTGATAAGGGTGTTGTTTGAACAACATTTTGGGCCCTAGGGACCACGTGTTGTGACTTTTGTTCAAGAGGTGGGGCTGGCATCAATGTAGGCACTCGAGGTGTGTCTGTCCATTCTAAGGTTGGTCTATTGGCCATCATGCGCTTAAATACTATGCAATCCTTAGCTTGATGACCATACCTCCCACAAGCATTGCAATTCCCATTAAATTTCACTCTAAAAGTAGGGCATTCACTGGTACTATGCGGACCATAGCATACTGAGCACCATTGTTGCTCCCTTCTTGGATACATATGATTGTTTTGCGGAGCACCATTGTCTCTAAGACTCTCTTGAATAGCCTTGGTGAGATCTGCTAAAGTCATCTAAGATATCTTTGGCTCCTTAGCAATAGGATTTAGGGTCATTGGTTGAAGCCCCGATGCTTGCGAGCTAATAGATTTAGGCTCAACAGACACTCTTTCTCCTTGAATCATTAAATTATCCTCCAATTGGATTGCATTGGTGGTGACTGCTTCCCAAGTGGTGATACCTCTAATGACTAGGCCATTGTAGATATCCTCATGTCGTAATCCCTTAATGAATCTATCAAGCAATTTATTATTATTGAAGCACTCATTTGGATTACAACAAGAATTCAAATGCTTTAAGCGACTAATAAAGTCTCTCACCGACTCTCCTTCCTCACATTGGGCTTTCTGGAGCTGAGAGGCTACACCCCAAATCACTCCCTCTCC
This sequence comes from Adiantum capillus-veneris, assembly GCF_014529385.1. Classification (NCBI taxonomy): domain Eukaryota; kingdom Viridiplantae; phylum Streptophyta; class Polypodiopsida; order Polypodiales; family Pteridaceae; genus Adiantum; species Adiantum capillus-veneris. The sequence continues at coordinate 238,029 of NW_028221418.1, read as the reverse complement.
TATGTATTCTTTCAAAAATAGTCTCCTAAGAGTAGGGTAAATCATTTTTTCTTCCACCCTTAGGGTTCTATACCAATCCTCTGCCTTCCCACTTAAGGTTAGTCTTAAAGCATTACTCTTATGCAGGTCATTGTGTTCTCCTAGAGAATCACATATTTGTTCAAACAATTTGATATGCTTTCGCACATCCCCGTCTCCACTAAATTTTTTTGTGAGATTGGTTATTTGTACTGCCTTACTTCTAGGTTCTCTACCAAGCGTGTTACGCATATTCTCAATAATAGATCGACCGATAGCTTGAGCAAATGTTGCCAAGTCACCTAAGTGAGCAGGCACCATGGGTGAAGGCGCTCTAGAGACTACATGTGGAGTAGGTATTGACATTATTCTTGGCGTATAGGAATCCCTTGGGTTCCACGGTTGGTACGGTGTTGTGCCATGTGGCAGCCCAAAGTTCATATGTGTGGCTCTAGGCATAGCAGACGTTGGATGTGACATGCTAATGCTAGCCAGTATGGTCCCATGGAAATAAGAGCTTGGGTGTTGTGGTTGTGGAGCATAGGTTGTTGAAACAATGGGAAGGGTAGGGAGTACATGAGTACGTGGACCCATAGGTGCATACGATTGGTACACACTTGTAGGTACTGTTGCAGGCATTGAGCTACCATGTAGTGGTGCTTTACTAACAAATGAGGTCCATGGCGTGTTTCTTGGCATGCCCATCATTGGGATAGGCGTGGTAGCCATGGTGTCAACAAGGGAAAGATGAGCTAGACTTGGAAAAGTAAAGCTATCACTTGTGGGCTCAGATTGCACTGAGAACCCTGGCAAAACAACATATGGGGGATCCATCGAACTTACCGAGGGAGTCTGCATTTGTGATAAGGTTGGTTGTTTAGCCTTCCCTGTATCCAAGAATCTCATGAGACCCGTTGAAGGCATGTGGATCCCCTTGTTTTGTCTCTCTAGCTCAATAACCATATGGATGACCTCACAAACTCTTTGTTGTTGATCCTCCATGCTAGTAGCACCCGTTGTGGATTGTAGGACATCTAACAAACCCACGTGATATAAGGTGTGACCTATGTATAGGTCGGTTAGAGTTTCTATTTGTATTTCGTACCCCCAGTTCTCATTTAAGAACGGAGCACTTGATTGCTCTCTTATCAATGATATTGACATCGGAGCTTTCTCTTTTAACTCTCTTCGTTGCTCCACCTTGCGTAAGCTCTCAATTTTCTTTTCCCTAGCCGCGATGATATACTTCTCAACTTCTTGTACTTCGGCAAGGCTTCTACCATTAGGTAATATAACCTCGGAGAGGAGTAGCATTGAAGAGTCAGGGGGTGCAGTGAATGGAGTATTCACATGAACACTCTCTAAAGGAATAGGGTTGGTCTACGTTGGTCACGAATGGCGAATTTACTTCCCCACCCCCCTCATTTACATCGTTAGCTCCATGTTCGGAGCGAGTGGCTCTACTAGAGGTTTCCTTCAAGCGGCTAAGCATGCCCGGCCCAGAACGTGGGCCCATGGCATGGATTTCTTGGCTTGAGCTATCAGGATTAGGCATTGGGTAACCCTACATGATGTCGTAGTCAGAGGAAGAGTCACTAGACGCTATGTTTGGGTCTTGGTTTGTACTACCTTGGGTCCCCGCCGAGGGTCCGGAACCTATGGTAGGTGGATATTGAGAACTCGCGTAAGTAGAAATGCTCTCTAGCTGCTTGGCCTCTAGCACATGACCACAACACAGATGCATGTGCCTTTGACACCCTACAAGCGTTGGCGAATAACCTCGAAGATTAACCGCTTACTTTTTTAGGCGTCCGTTTTCACTCGTTTTTTGATGTTTTTTCTTAATATTTTTTAATGATTGGTTTTTGGATTAAAGTGTGTGATAGCTCAAAACGAGAGTATTGCTTAGGGAGTTGTGGTGTGCTTTATAGCACAGTGTTCGGTTACCTGAAGCTCCGTTGGTTCTCAAAAAGGTTGATTTTTACCTACGTGTGAGGCTAAAATTTGTAATTTTAAAGGGCGACTGAGGCTTGAGCCTGAGCGTGAGCTTGGGTTGGTTCTGGGGGATATTCCCGAGCCTGGTCCTACCTTTAAAATTTTTATTTTTTATTTTGAAAAATAATGATAAGGTCGTCGCGGCCGCGCTGTACGCGCGAGTACCCACACACTTAATCTACCTACTTACAACTAATACAACTACTCTTACACACTAACAGACTACTACAGTAACTCAGTGTCTAACAGAACTACTTACTATACTTTACACAAAACTAACATTATGGATCTACAACCTTAATACTAACACCTTATCACAAAGAAAACACAGTACCTTTCAATTCCTTATTAACAAAATAATACACAACAGCAAAACAAACTCCTTCTTCTCAACACACACACCTTCCTTCTCTACCTTTCCTACAATTGACATTGCACCACAAAGAAGCACAAAGTTCCATTCAAGCTTAGTGTATGGCATTCCTCGGCAACGGCGCCGCCAAAAATGTGTGCATCTGTTGCACGTGTCAATGCAAGGGACTTGCCGATACACTGTGTGCGAGCCACAAATGGCTCCAAGCACACAACCAAACTAATATAGCAAGCTCAAGAGAGTAGAGGTGTGTCACTCCCCGCTCTACGCTTTCCTTCATGGAGGATTCCTCGCCACAAAGAAGAAGGAGCGGTCCTACCGCGCTCAACCGCCTCCTGCCGTGCCATTGTCGCAATGCTTGATCACTCTCTCTCTCTCTCTCTCTCTCTCTCACGCATACACACACACACACACACACACACACACACACACACACACAAGGAGGTGAAGAAGAAGAAGATGGAGATGGAGCAAGAGCAATCTTCAATTGCACAAATGAAAGAATGAGTGAATTTTAGGTTTAGTTGACTTTTATATGAGCTTGCCCCATTCACACTTGGGCACCCATGCTTAGCCAACTAGCCCTTGAATGTTTCAGCTAGAGTGCACCTCTCATCAGTGATCACTCTTACCCTTTTCCTATTGGACCGACAAGCCTGGTACTACCTGACTCTACCAAATAAAAAAATACGACGTCTGTCGTAGGTGATAGGAATGTACTTGAGGGTTAACAACAAAGCACATTGAGGTGCATAACCACCTCTGTCGTAGGTGATAGGAATGTGCGTGAGGGTTAACAACAAAGAACATTGATGTGCATAACCACTTGTTGATGGCGGGCTGGGTCAACAACATGGCATAACTCACCAAAGCCTTATTCTCTGAGAGTTATGGAATGTTGCGGATTATGGTCATAAACATCATTTGTAATAAGTAAGTAGTCTAGCTGCAGAAGCCGGGGTGCAACGGCACTTCTAGATTGTAAATACAAAGCCATTTGACCCCTCAAAGTCTATTTTTGGTTAACCTAAGGTGACCTTAGTATATAAGGTACCTAGGTCAATTTTGTAAGGACACAAATTTTATCATAATAATAAGTTTGAAGCTACCATCGACTGTGTGAGAGAGAGGAAGAGAAAGAGCGTGAGCTTCATCCTGGTGCTACTCCCCGCTCATTCATCACATTGTAGATCCGAATGCACCATTGCGTTAGCCTTGGCTAGAGCTATGCAACAACGCCAAGCATTCCTTGCAGAACGGAGCATACGCGCTCGTGCATCTACGAGCTATTTGCGATTTGTAAGTATATCAAACGATGTCTATTTTTTGCGTGCAAGTAGTCATTATAATTGTGGCGACATAAGCTATGCATAGGTACTCATAGATTTCAATTCTGTACACTTTCAGAATTTTGCTCTGTCTTCATACGCGTTTTCTACAGATGGGTCTAGAGCTAGGATTTTGGGTGTAGAGGCTTAGGGACAAGTGATCCTTGTAAGGGGATGGTGTTTCTTGAGTTTCATACGATTCTGGTATGATTTGGTGAGTTTCCCTCCGTTGTGTGTATGTGGCTATGTGGTGTAGTTGAGAGTAGTGAGACTCTAGATTGTGGTTTAGTTGGCCTTCTAGAGTGTTGTATGTGTAGGATAGTCTTAGCCTGACAAGCTAACAATATTTCCTCCGTGTGCCTATCATGTCATATGTGTCCTTGATTGACGTTATGTTGATCTAGGTTGTGTTGCATGCACTTTATGGGTGGTGTGATTTGCTCCCGCAACATTGGTGCCGTTGTCAGGGATACAAGGACTTAGGTAGGTATTCCTACTAACATTCGTGTGATGGTTTCTTGCTTTAGTTTCAGCTAAAGAAAGAATTTATTTTAAGTGAATCCGGAAGAGGTTACTCCGAGGTCAAATGGATAGCCAGGAAGTGTGTGTCTTGCCGAGGGTCTGCGACTAGTTAGATTTAGTTAGGATTTGTATATTAGAGTAGTTGTTTTGGGGGGTTGAGTGATTTGTGAGGTGACAAAAGAGTTTGCTAGTCCGTGTGTGACATTGAAGCGTTTTTCTACTCATAGATGCAAAACCTCATATGATTTGTAGGAGTAGCTTTAGGTATGTGATCTGATTTTGATACCCATGTTCTGCAAGTTCAAAATTCTTGCCAAAATCACCCTTACAGATCTAATTCTACTCATTATACCCATGTTCTGCATGTTATTTGAGCATATACACCAAATTTCATGTCATTTGGACATATAGATTGAAAAATGAGAGGATTTTACTCTTTCAGAGGATTTCCTTGTAAAAGTGATGATTTTTTCCAATTTTGACATCCAAAAATTGTTGGAGCACATATTCTTATTCCACACACTAAGGGGCACATGTGGTAGAAACAAAACTAAAATCTGAGCAAAAGACATCATACGCGTATGGAGTCTTAGAGGTCAGATCTAGGGTCAAAAGTTACATCTGAGTGCACCCTTGTGATCTACAACATTTAGGAAGCATATGGGCTAAATTTCATCAAATTTGGATCACATTTGGTCTTTCAAAGACCAGTAGACATATCTGGCCAGATTCATGCTTGTAGTGGCCACAACTTGCACAAAAAGTGTCAAAATTGAATTCTGAAACTTGTGAGTTGCTAGTGTAGTGAGGAATCTCTAGAGTAAAACTCACTTCATTCTGACCAGCTAGACTTTATACGCATATGAAGTCTAAAGGGCACTTTTAGAGACCAAAATTGAAATTTGAGTATACCAGGGTGTTAAGCAGCACAAGACAAGCTCACGTACCAAATTTGGATAAATTCTGAGCACATAAACTTTATACGCGTATGAAGTCTCAGGGCCAGATCTGAAAGTCAAATTTCACTTTTGATCACATAGGAGGGTTGGAAATGATGTATTAAGCTTGCTTGAAAATTTGCAACTCATTTGGATACCTAATTTTGCATGTACAGAGACTTTGCAGATACAAGACTGCTAAGGTGAAAAAGTGGTGATTTTGAGCAATTTTGACATCCAAAATTTGTTGTAATCACATATTCTTGTTGTATGCATCAAGGAGTACCTTGGGTAGAAATCTTAGTAAATTCTGAGCCAAAAGACTTTATACGCGTATAAAGTCTCATAGACCAGATTTGGGTCAAATCAGACATTTGAGTATACCTCACTGTCCTAGAGCATCAAAGAAGTCCCTAGCCAAAATTTCATAGAATTTGGAGCTCATTTGGACTTGCAAAGAGCAAAAGATAGAAAACTACAGATTCAAGCTTATATTGGTCTTAACTTGCTCAAATAATGTCCAAATTGAATTCTGAAACTCGTTGAGAGTTGCTTGAGTGATAAGGAATCAGTGGAACAAAAAACACCTCATTCTGCCACAAAAGACTTTATATGCGTATAGTGTCTCAAGTGTCAAAATAAAGGTCAAATTCACAAACTGAGCATACCAGTGGGTAGAGGACATCAAGGAGAGCTCACATACCAAATTTTGTCAAAATTTGAGCACATAGACTTCATATGCGTATGATGTCTCTAGCCCTAATTTGGAGGTGGAAACTCACATTGAGCTTCTAGAAGTGTTAAGCACTATAAAGTAATCCTAGTGACCAAGTTTCAACAAATTTGGATCACATTTGGTCAAGATACAAGAAAAAATCCTTGATCCTGAAATTATTTTGAGTGTTGTTTCAAGTGCAGTTCACCAAAACTGCTCTAACTTTTGACAGGCATATCCAAATTGAGTTAGGTATAGCCAGGAGAAAAGCTTGTGGGCAATAGGACAAGCTGAGGTTTTAGAGCTGAATTTTTCCAGGTTTCCTAAATCCAAACTTTTAGGGTACCCAAAACTAGTTTCCAGAGACCAAAAGAGTCACAAATTCGTGACTTCTAAGAGACCTGAAAAGGGGCCAAAGGTGCATATTAAGGACTATCAAAGTAGGGAGTTGGCCTGACATTAAGAAAGCTAAGATCATCAGGATGGAATGCCAATCTACCAATACTCTTGTAGATATGACCAGAGGTATGACAAGCCAAGTTAGAAGTGTTGAAATGCCAATCTATCCACCATGGATGTACCCAAATGCAACCATAGAACATGACTTTTATAGAGGTGATATTTGGTCAATGAAGGACCACAAATATCTCCACCAAGCACGAGAATTCCAAAAAGGGAGCCACCTGGATTCCCTTCTAGAGAGATAATGAGAGATGAAACTATCACAGAGAGGGCAGAAATGCCTCCTTAAGGACCATATGTACCATCACCTTCCTTTATAACTTACTCTTATCCAGATCAGAGAAGAAGCTTGAGAAGATATGATCCTAAGAGTGACACATCTTCTTAGAGGAGTGTTTCACCAAGAATCCAACCCACAATAAATCTAGAGGTATCTAGCAAGAAAATGAAGCTTATAGAAGGATTAGCTCAGAGACTTGCTCCTTTAGTAAAATCCAACCTCTGAGAACCTCTATGGTGCGAGATGGAGAGAAAATGGACAAACCATATGAGAGAAGACTATTACTACATCATGGAAAATGCTAAGGAGAGGTATGTACAACCTATTCCAAAAGCACCTCCTCCACCCAGATACGCTATGGGAAATGTGCCAGGACCAATAGGAGTTTCAAGGCTACAGCTTGTCTTAGGACAACAACCTCTGCAGCCAGGTGCTAGAATGCCTATAGACATGAGATTTACTCAAATGATGGAACCATCCAAAAAACAAGCACTAGTACCAGCTACAATGTATTATAACAACCAAAGCAGGTACTTTCCTTCCAAGCGACAGAAGATGAGAGAAACACATGGAATGGTGAGGCCGGTACAACCTCCACGTCCTGCGTTTCGACCTGAAGAAAAAAGATATGAGATGGATGAAAGGACATTGCGGTTCATTGATAATAGAGGCTTAGCAAGGTCAAAGCCTGTTTACATCCAAGAGGAATTAGAAGAAGAAGCTCCTCAACCAGTGGCAGATTGTCACAAAAGCACTTGGTCAAACAATGTCCTCAGATGGAGATCACACAAGTAAATGCCTACTGTCTTGACTTTGGTTTCATTCACTTGATCCCCACAATTGTGGCAGTGGATGCAAAATCATTTGCAAACCTAACAGTCTTTTCAACCTTTGGTGATATCTAGACACCTTTACTAAATTCATGTGGGAATTTGTTGTTCAAAGAATCAATTTTAAGCTTTCCAGGTGTTTGTGCATGTGTATGCTGATTTTGAACTTGTAGTGCTTTTATTGGGGCTTCTAATGGTAATGCAGAATCATCATCCTATTGCATTAAAAGTGACGAGTTAAATGCACTTACATCGAGATTCACATTTCCAATTTTCTCTGTGCCTTGCTTGGCAGTTGATGTGTCCCTATTGTCAGGATTTCTTGGAAAATCTTCAGAAAAATATCCACCTTTTCGTCCACAATTTGAGCAATATGCCATGACTGGTGGTATATCAGCTGGTTCTGCCATGTCAAGCTCTAGCTGAGAAGTTTTTGCTTCTATGCTTGTCAAGTTGTCGATATCTTCTTTTAGAACACTGAGCATCAAGCTATAGACTACTCCATCTTGACCTTTGTACCATCTTTGGATTGGTTCTCCAATTAGATTGGTTTCTATTAGTTGATCTATTGGATTGTGCATTTCTGGTTCTTGACTATAGATCTGACCACTGTAATCCATGTACAATGATCGTGATTGCATATGCACTAAATAGATGCTTTGCGAGCTTGTGTAGATTTCTGGATAATCACTTGGGTTGATTTTTTGCACCTTTATCTGACTTCATCTTTGAGCTTGCAATACCTGGCTCCAGTAAAATCTGTGAACATCTGGGAGCTGTCGCCCTGTTTGTCCGATTGAAAGCTCAATTTGCAATGCAATTACTTGCACTTGGCAATTTCTAGCATGCAAAATTTTTGAAATTTGACTACCGCTCAATCGGCTTTGAGTTGGTCGATTTCTCGCTTTTCTTCTGCTGATTTGGTTCACTTTGCGCGGTGTGATTTCCTCGGTGTGCGGTACACTTTCTGGCTTTGCTTTTTGTTTTTCTGAGTCTTTTCGACTTTCTAGCTTTTTTTGGTACTTCAAATGAGTTTCTTTCTATTTTTCTTAAATTTTTTTGTGAAATTTTTAATTTTCTAATGTTTTGGTCTTTTTATGAATTTTTTGATTTTTTTTCGGTCTGTTTATGAATTTTTATGATTTTTCGTGGCTTTTTATGAATTTTCTATGATTTTTTGGTGAATTTTTCCAGCCAATTTTTGATTTTTTTAATGGATTTTTTTATTTTTTAAAGAATTTTCTATGAGCTGTTATGAATTTCTATGATTTATTTGTTAGTGTCTTTTATTTTTTGGTTTTTCTATGATATTTATTATTTTTAATGAATTTTTCAGTTCTTTATGATTTTTTGATTTTATGGTGATTTTTTTGTTTAGTATTGATTTTTTATGAATTTCAAAGAGGTTTTTAATTTTTTATGACTTTTTTATTCTTTTGTGGATTTTTTAAATGTTAATTTTTAAAGTTTTTAAAACTCTTTTTGATTTTTTAATGTTTTTTTGTGATTTTTTATTGGAGTATTTTTATTTGATTTTTTTCTTTTATTTAAAATTTTTAACCTCTTTTTTAGTTTTTGTGATCTGTTTGATTTATTATTATTATATATATATTTTAAACGAAATTGGTTACAATAAAATCAAAACAAAAGACTTACCTTGAATTACCTAAGGCGGTTGAGTTCTTGCGGCTTGATGAAGCCGGTGATGGCACGCGTGGGCAAAGCCGATTGTCTGAGCTGTGTGCAGCGAGTTGGAGGCCACTGATGGACAGCATGCAGGTGTGGGAGAGTAAAAAGAGGGAAGGTGGACAGCAGCCTTGCGTGTGCAAGAAGAGAGAGAGAGAGAGAGAGAGAGAGAGAGAGAGAGAGAGAGAGAGAGAGAGAGAGAGAGAGAGAGAAAGTGACGGGGCAGCACGTTGACGTGGCAGGCTTGATTGCATTGATAGCGGGCGGCGGGTGCTACACGACGGGTGGGGAGAGAGTGAGACACGAGAGAGAGACATTGCTGTGTTGACGTGAATGGCAGGTGCACGCGATCAAGAGAGTGTATGAGAGAGAGAGAGAGAGAGAGAGAGAGAGAGAGTTATGAGATAGAGTGGGAGAGAGAGAGTGAGGGAAAATGTGTCTCAGCTTAATATCATGCCGTTTTCAATTTCAAAATGTTGGTTGAAGGCAAGGGGGAAAGGAGAAATTCCCTCCCATAATAGAGGGAATTAGTGGAAAAACCCGAAAAATAAACTTAATTTTCTAAAATTTCCTCTCGAAAAATTCAAGAAGGGGAATTTTCTATGTTTGGTAAAATGAATTTTCCTGAACACTGGGTTACAGAGAGAGAGAGAGAGAGAGAGAGAGAGGAGAGAGAGAGAGAGAGAGAGAGAGAGAGAGAGAGAGGTTAGAGAGAGTGAGTGGATGGCAGTGTGTGTGTGTGAGATAGGTGGTGTTTGTTTAGAGAGAGAAGAAGAAGACGAGAAGAATGTTATATTGTCGGTGATAATTCCAGCAGATTGTAATTATCTATCTATCAATCGATGCCCTCAATGCACAAAGGCACGGCATGAACCGAAACAGGCCTTCTATTATTTTTTTTAATTTTAACCAATCAAACTACCAAAATAGACAAAATTTCCCCAAATAACCGGAAAATCCCCACCACAAAAAATCCCAAATTCACTCAAAAAATCCAAAAAATTCAGAAATTTTAAAAATTTAACCTAAATTATCACTTCATTCACAACGAGCATTTTCGCAACAGCACAAAGAACACACGAAAAAAAGTTTTTTAAAAAACACCGATTCGACAAATTATCCATAATCCACTTCGCTCGAAAACGGCAAAACTCGACAAAAGAGGGTACGAATACGAACAAAATGATGCCGTAAATACGCACACCAAAATAGCTCGTAAGATCGCAAAAAAAAAAAATTATTTTACAGGAGTTAAAAAAATTAATGCAAAAAATATCAAAATTTTACAAAAATTATCCAAAAAATATTCAAAAACTTTCTACAAATTCTCCACACATAGGGGAATAATTTAGCCAAATTAAATTTCAAAAATCACATCAATTCATTTGCCAATTAAGTTCATCAATAAATCAAGACTAGGTAATTAAACTGGCAAAATTACCGACAAAAGTCAAAATTTGACGCAATTGAAGTGTGTAAATCCCTGTTTTGAACACAAAAACGCAGAAATTAACCATTATACACATCATTTATGCAATCAAAATATGAATCAATCGTGTAAATTAAACACTTTTTTAGGCGCGCACACTGTAAAAAATTGGCAATTTTTACCAATCTTTAGGTACGCACACAAAAGGGTTAAACTTGTTGAGTTTGCAATGTGACTTCACAAATCATGAGTTGGGCATGAGCACAACACAAATCAATCATCACAATTGAAAAATCATAACGCACACATTTTAGGCGCACAAACATGGGAAAAATAGTGCACACACACCTAAAATTAGCATACACACACTCAATTAAAATGCACACACACTTGATTTTAGTGCACACACACTTGAAATTGACCATCTAAGCATGCAATTAACTCAATTAGGAAACCCAATCAGCAACCTACAATCACCAATTAGCAATTGAAACTTGTCAAATTCATGCGCCACCAAATCTTAAAAATTTCAGCATTGCAACGACATGAAAATGAATAATCGCAAAATTTTCAATCCATAACATCAAAATTGCATTGCATCAACATAGCATAGCATTACATTGCATCATCATGGTGGGATCTCTACACAATTTTACACACCTTTAGATTCTAGGGAGGTTGAGAATACCACCTTAATTACCTTCCATTGAAGATCAATTGAATGATGGAATGCTCCAATCCTTCATAGCAAATTAGTAAGTTAGCAAAAATTAGTGAATTAGTAAGGGGTTAGTGTGAAATTAGAGTGTGTAAACACACAATCGGCAAGATACGGTGACACATTAGGGAACTATGAACACAATGCTTCATGCACACACATCCAAAATCCACAAAAACATAAACACACAAGTAAAATTAGTGAAGGAACGCATTTGATTATGCCACAATTACACTAGCGTAGGCCATCATCCCAGGAAACGGAACCAAATGTTGGCGGTTCCATCATTGCAATAGCTCCAATGACCAACAATATGGAGGGATGAGCTACCCAGCTAGGGCATGGAAATACTCACACGGTTAGTGAGCTAATCGTGGCAACACAAATGGTTAACTCTACGAGGTGAGCTTCTCGGCCTATGGAGGAGCTAAGCCATAATGAAGAGAAATCTCCATATCCACTTCTCTTCACCTCCAATCAACCCAACTACACACACTATGATTACAAGAAGCAACAACACTAATCTATGCACACACATAGATCTATCGAGCAACACACTCCAATCAAAAATACATGCACACACAAGAAAAAGAGGGAAATCACACAGGATTAGAGAGAGATTAAACCACTAATTAGTTACTGTCTAACCTAATCATAAGC